>NW_022993938.1:0-61817 GCF_012275295.1 Melopsittacus undulatus | reverse complement strand
GATCTATGGGGTCTATGGGGTATCTATGGGGCTCTATGGGGCTCTATGGGGCTCTATGGGGATCTATGGGGATCTATGGGGATCTATGGGGTCTCTATGGGTCTCTGTGGGTCCCTATGGGGTTTCTATGGGTCCCTATGGGGTCTCTATGGGGCTCTATGGGTCTCTATGGGTCCTTATGGGTCTCTATGGGTCTCTATGGGTCTCTATGGGGTCTCTATGGGTCTCTATGGGTCTCTATGGGGTCTCTATGGGTTCTCTATGGGTCTCTATGGGTCTCTATGGGTCTCTATGGGTCTCTATGGGTCTCTATGGGTCTCTATGGGGTCTCTATGGGGTCTCTATGGGTCTCTATGGGTCTCTATGGGGCTCTATGGGTCTCTATGGGTCTCACTGGAGCACAGCAGCAGCAGGACACTCAGCAGTAGGGGGAGGGGCAGCGCGGCCATGGTGAGACCTGGAGAGAGCCTGAAAACACCTGAAACAGCCTCAAAATGGGTCCAAAACAGCCAAAAACGGGTGAAAATGGGCAAAAATGGGCAAAAAACACCCAAAATTGCCCAAAATCACCCCAAAAACACCCAAAAATCACCCAAAAACACCCAAAATCAGCCCAAATGACCCATAATAAAACCCAAAATAGGTTAAAACCGCCTCAAACAGCCCAAACCAGCCCAAAACCACCCAAAAGTCCCCCAAAACCACCCAAAACCAGGTCAAAAATAGCCAAAAAACACCCAAAAAGCACCTAAAAACCAACAAAAACAACACAAAAAAGCACCCAAAAGACCCAAAAGCAGCTGAAAAACCACCCAAAATCGGCCCAAAACAGCCTGAAATCACCAAAAATCGTCCTAAACATACCCAAAAATATCTAAAACCACCCCAAAATAGACCAAAAAACCCCTAAAACTGCCCCCAAATTACCCAAAATTACCTAAAATCACCCAAAAACACCCAAACCCACCCCAAAATAGCAAAATACACCCAAAACGACCCAAAACCCCCCAAAATTACCCAAATTACCCAAACCCACCCAAAATCATCCAAAATCACCGAAAACTGCCCAGAATCACCCAAAATTACCAAAAGTCACCCAAAATACCCCAAAACCCCCCAAAATTACCCAAAATCAACAAAAACTACCCAAAACCATCCAAATCAACCAAAACCACCCAAAATTACCCAAAAACACCCCAAAATCACCAAAAACCATCCAAAATCACCCAAAATTACCCAAAACCACCCAAAAATCACCCAAAACCACTCAAAATTACCCATACTCCCCAAAGCCAACCAAAATTAACCAAAAATCGCCCAAAATTACCCAAAATTACCCCAAACCCACCAAAACCACCCAAAAATCCCTGTTTTTCACCCCAAACCCTCCCCTCCCCTCCCCCACCTGAGCTCCGCTCTCCGGCCCTTCCCCCCTCCGCGGCGCCCCCGTTTATGGGCACTGGGGGGGGCGGGGCCGGGGGGGGAGGGGCTGGGGGGGCAAAGTCCGAGGGGGCGGAGGGGGGAGGGGTTTGGGGTGAAAAACAGGGATTTGGGTCAAGGGGCCGGTTTTGGGGTGAAAAAATGAGGATTTTGGGTCCAAGAGCTGTTTTGGGGTGAAAAAGGTGGATTTTGGGTAGTTTTGGGTGAAAAAAGGGTTTTTTTGGGTGCCCAGTGATGACTTTTGGGATTCTCCACCCAAAATCCCTATTTCTAATGTTTTCCACCCAAAAAAAAACCCATTTTTGTTGGTTTTCACCCCAAAATCCCCCATTTTGAAGGTTTTTCACCCCAAAACCATCATTTTTGAGGTTCTCCAGCCCATATTTGATGATTTTCAGCCCCAAACCCCCCATTTTGGGTTTATTTCACCCAAAAAGCCATTTTTGATGTTTTAACCCCAAACCTCCCCATTTTGGGGGTTTTCACCCCAAAAAACCTTCATTTTTGAGCTTCCCCACCCAATATTTGATGATTTTCACCCCAAAATCCCCATTTTTATGGTTCTCCACCCAAAAAAACCCATTTTTTGATGTTTTTCACCCAAAACCACCAATTTTTTACGGTTTTTACCCAAAACCCCCTATTTTTAATGGTTTTCACCTCCAAAAACCCCATTTTTGATGTTTTTAACCCAAAAAAACCCTTTTCTGACGTTTTTCACCCCATTATTCACATTTTACACCAAAAACACCATTTTTGAGGGTTTTCACCCCAAAACCTCATTTTTAACGTTTTAACCCCATTTTATTGTTCTCTGCCACCAGTTTGGACATTTTTCACCCCAAAAAACCTCCATTCTTGATGTTCTCCACCTCCAAAAACCCCATTTTCCACATTTCTCACCCCAAAATCCCCATTTTCAGCCCAAAAAACCCCATTTTCAGCGGTTTTCACCCCAAAATCCCCCATTTTTAGCGTTTTTCACCCCAGAAATCACCATTTTCCACATTTTTCACCCCAAAACCCCATTTTCACAGTTTTTCAACCCAAAAAGCCCCATTTTCAGCGTTTTTCACCCCAAAACCCCCATTCTTGGCATTTTTCACCCCAAAATCCCCATTTTCACACTTTTTCACCCCAAAAACCCCATTTCCACCATTTTTCCCCCCATTCTCACCCCCAAACATCCTCTTTCCCCTCCCCCCCCTCCCCGACCCCATTTCCGCCCTTTTCCACCCCAAAATCCTCCTCCCCCCCCTCCCACATCCGGGTCCTTTCCTCCCCCTCCCCCTCCCTCCTCCGGGTCCCCTCTAGCCCCGCCCCCTCCGCAAGCTCCGCCCCCTCCTCAGGCCCCGCCCCCTCCTCAGGCCCCGCCCACATCCGGGTCCTTTCCTGCCCCTCCCTCCTCAGGGTCCCCTCAGGCCCCGCCCCCTCCTCAGGCCCCGCCCCCTCCTCAGGCCCCGCCCCCTCCACAGGCCCCGCCCACATCCGGGCCACCGCCCGGCCCCACCCCTCCCAGCGCCTGCGCAGCTCCTCCCGGTCCCGCTGCAGCCTCCTGCGCATGCGCCGCGCGCAGAGGGCCCCGCGCGTGCGCAGCTCGGCCAGGGAGCGCGCGAGCGCCGCGCGCGCCTCCCGCGCGTACAGCCCCGCCCGCTCCCGGGCCTCGCGCGCCTCCGAGGACAGGTGCGCGCCCAGGGATGACGTCATCAGCCTGCGACAGGAGGGGGGGGGAGGGCTCCATTGAGTCCTATTGGGCCCCATTGACTCCTATGGGACCCCATTGATTCCATTGAGTACTATAGGGCCCCATTGAGTCCTATAGGGACCAATTGAGACCTATAGGGCTCCACTGAGTCCCATAGAGCCCCATTGAGTCCTACAGGGCCCATTGAGTCCCCCCCATATTGGGGTCTACCCCCCCAATTGCCCCCTATATTGGTGTCCCCCCCATTGACCCCTATATTGGGGTCCCCCCTCCCCATTGCCCTCTATATTGGGGTCTCTGCCCCCCATTCCCCCCATATTGCTCCCCCATATTGCCCCCCCCCATAGACACCCATATTGGGCCCCCACCCATTGCCCCCTATATTGGGGTCCCCCCACTGACCCCCATATTAGGTCACCCCCCCATAGACCCCCATATTGGGCTCCCCCCCACTGCCCCCCATATTGGGGTCTCCCCCCCCATTGACCCCTATATTGGTGTCTCTCCCCCCATTGCCCCCTATATTGGGGGCTCCCCCCCATTGACCCCTGTATTGGGTCCCCCACATTGACCCCCATATTGGTCCCCCCCATTGCCCCCTATATTGGGGTCCCTCCCCCCTTGACCCCCGTATTGGTCCCCCCCATTACCCCCTATATTGGGGTCCCTCCCCCCTTGACCCGTATATTGGGGTCCCTCCCATTGCCCCCTATATTAGGGGTCCCCCATCCATTGACCCCCATATTGGCCCCCCCCCCCATTGCCCCCTATATTGGTGTCTTCCCCCCCATTGACCCCTATATTGGGGTCTCCCCCCCATTGACCCCTATATTGGGATCCCCCCCATTGACCCCTATATTGGGGTCCCCCCTCCCCATTGACCCATATATTGGGGTCTCCCCCCCCATTGACCCCTATATTGTGGTCCCCCCATTGACCCCATATTGCCCCCCCCTCACCTCATCCGGGTCACTATGGGGCTGCCCCACACCCGCGCAGTCACGTTCAGAGCTGCCCCCTCCAGGGCCCCCCATAGGGAGGGGGGAGGGGGCGTGGCCACGGTGGGAGGGGGCGTGGTCTTGGTGATAGGGGGCGTGGTCTTGGAGGGCGTGGTCTTGGTGGGAGGGGGCGTGGCCTTGGTGGTGGGAGGCTCCGCCCCACAGCCTGGGGGGGGGGGAGGTTGAGGTCAATGGGGGGGCGGGGGTCTCTATGGGTCTCTATGGGGCTCTATGGGTCTCTATGGGGCTCTATGGGTCTCTATGGGGCCCTAATGGTCTCTATAAGGTCTCTATGGATTATATGGGGTCCCTATGGGGTTCTATAGGTCTCTATGGGGTCTCTCTGGGTTCACTATGGGGATCTATGGGTCTCTAGGGGGTCCCTATGGGGCTCTATGGGGCTTCTATGGGATTCCTATGGGTCTCTATGGGATCCCTATTGGTCTCTATGGGTCTCTATAAGGTCTCTATGGAACATATGGGGTCCTTATGGGGTTCTATAGGTCTCTATGGATCTCTATGGGGGCTCTATGGGTCTCTATGGGGTCCCCTTAGGTCTCTATGGGGGCTCTATGGCTCTCTAGGGGGTCCCTATGGGGCTCTATGGGATTCCTATGGGTCTCTATTGGGTACCTATTGGTCTCTATGGGTCTCTATAAGGTCTCTATGGGTCATATGGGGTTCCTATGGGGTTCTATAGGTCTCTATGGGGTCTCTATGGGTCTCTATGGGGGTCACTCACCCAGCAGCACAGTGGCTGCCACCAGCACCAGGAAGAGCCTCATGGTGGCAACTGGTGGGGAGAGGGCAATGGGTACAGTGAGGGGGGGTCCCCACATCACATCCCATAATAACCCATACCCCATAATATCCCATATCACCCCATATCCCACCCCTTATAACCCACAATATCCCATAATAACTCCCATCCCATAATATCCCGTAATAACCCCTATATCCCATAACCCCTATCCCACCTCCTGTATCCCATTCCCTACATCCCATATCCCATCATAACCCCTATCCCATTGCCTATATCCCATAACATCCCATAATAAACCCCATATCCCATCCCCCCATCCCATAATACCCCATATCCCATAAGATCCAATACCCCATAATACCCCCCATCCCATTCCCTATATCCCATTCCCTATATCCCATATCCCATAATACCCTCCATCCCATTCCCTATATCCCATCCCCCCCATCCCATAATACCCTCTATCCCATAATACCCCCCCCGCCATCCCATAATATCCCATTCCCATCCGCACCTTATCCAGATCCCTCCGGCTCCGAGTGGGGGGGGGGGTGACCCTAAATAACCCCTATGGGGTGTGGGGCGGAGCTATGGGGCAGGGGGCAAAGGTCACCCCCTCCCCCCCCCATTAACCCCAATGGGGTTCCCCCCCCATATAAGGTCAATGGGGGTGGGGACGCCGCCTTTGTGACGTCATCGATGACGTCAGAGCCACGCCCCCCCCCCCCCATTGGACTTTGCCCCCTATGGGGGGGGAGGCCCCAACGTGGCCGTGGGGGGGGCAAAGGTCACGGGGGGGGGGATGGGGGGGGCCCATAATGGGGTCAATGGGGCAGGGGCACCCCCATAATGGGGTCTATGGGGCAGGGACACCCCCATAGTGTGGTCTATGGGGGGGGGTGAGCCTCATAATGGGGTCTATGGGGGGGAACACCCCCATAATGGGGTCTATAGAGGGGAGAGCCCCATAATGGGGTCTATAGGGCAGGGACACACCTATAGTGGGGTCTATGGGGCAGGGGCACCTCCATAATGGGGTCTATAGGGGGGTTAGCCCCGTAATGGAGTCGTATGGGGCAGGGACACCCTCATAGTTTGGTCTATGGGGGGGGTGAGCCCCATAATGGGGTCTATGGGGCAGGGACACCTCCATAATGGGGTCTATGGTGGGAGGTGAGCCCCATAGTGGGGTCTATGGGCGGGGACACCCCCATAATGGGGTCTATGGGGGAGGGACACCCCCATAGTTGGGTCATTCACTTTATTGGGCTCCATAAGGGGGGGAGGACCCCATGGGGGGGTCCATGGGGGTCAATGGGGTGGCCCCATGGGGGTCAATGGGGGGGTCCATGGGGGGCCCCATTGGGGTCAATGGGGTTTCTTCATCAATGGGGGTCAACAGTCAACAGGGGGGTCAATGTGGTGTCCATGGGGGTCAATGGGGTGTCCATGGGGGTACCTCATCCATTGGTGGTCAATGGGGGTCCCACATCAATGGGGTGTCCATGGGGTGTCCATGGGGGTCAATAGGGTTCCCTCTTCTGGTGGTGCTCAATGCAGCCCAATGGGGGTCAATGGGGGTCCATGGTGGCCAATGGGGGGGTCCATGGGGCTCAGTGACGGTCAATGGGGCTCAATGGAGGTCAATGGGGTCCATGGTGGTCAGTGGGGCTCAATAGAGGTCAGTGGGGTCCATGGTGGTCAGTGGGGTCCATGGTGATCCATAGGTGTCAATGGTATGTCCATAGGTGTCCACCTGTGTCTATGGGATGTGCCCATCAATTGAGGTCCATGGGTGGCCATAGATGTCAATGGCGATCAATGGTGGTCAATGGAGGTCCATAGGATGTCCATAGGTGTCTATGGGATGTCCATAGATGTCAATGGGGTGTCCATAGCTGTTTATGGGGTGTCCATGTGTGTCTTTGGGATGTCCATAGGTGTCCATAGATGTCAACAGCAGTCAATGGAGGTCCATAGATGTCAGTGGTGATCCATAGATGTCAATGGAGGTCCATAGGTGTCTATAGGATGTCCATAGATGTCAACAGCAGTCAAAGGAGGTCCATAGATGTCAATGGTGATCCATAGATGTTAATGTAGGTCCATAGGTGTCTATAGGATATCCATACGTGTCTATGGGGTGTCCATAGGTGTCCATATGCGTCTATAGGATGTCCATAGATGTCTATAGGATGTCCATATGTGTCTATAGGATGTCCATGTGTGTCTATGGGATGTCCATGTGTGTCTATAGGAAGTCCATAGGTGTCCATGGGATGTCCATAGGTGTCCATAGAGGTCAATGGCAGTCAATGGAGGTCCATAGATGTCCATGTGTGTCTATGGGATGTCCACAGGTGTCCATGGGATGTCCATAGGTGTCAATGGAATGTCCATAGATGTCAATGGGATGTCCATGTGTGTCTATGGGATGTCCATAGGTGTCCATAGAGGTCAATGGCAGTCAATGGAGGTCCGTAGGTGTCCATAGGTGTCAATGGTGATCCATAGGAGTCTATAGGATGCCCATATGTGTCTATGGGCTGTCCCGTCACCCAATGGTGAGGCCGAAGCCACAGAGGAACTTGTTCTTGCGGTGGTTGAGGACGGCCCCAAGAGCCAAGGTCAGCGGCAGGGGAGGAAGCTTCTTCTCCAGCACTGCAGCCACCACCCAGCTGCTGTCCAGGGAGCCTGGGGACATAGAGACATCATAGAGACACATAGAGACACATAGAGACACATAGAGACACATAGAGACCATAGAGACACATAGAGACACATAGAGACACATAGAGACACATAGAGACACCATAGAGACCCCACAGAGATCCATAGGGACACATAGAGACACATAGAGACCATAGAGACACCATAGAGACCCCATGGGGACCCCATAGGGACACATAGAGGGACATAGGGTCACATAGAAACCCCATAGAGGGACATAGATACACATAGCGATCCATGGGGAAATACAGAGGGACATAGGGTCCCCATAGGGATACATAGAGAGCCATAGAAACCCCATATAGACCCCATAAGGACCCATACAGACCCCATAGACACGTCATAGACACCCAATACAAACCCACAGAGACCCAATAAAGACGCATAGGGACACATAGAGACCACATAGGGACCCATAGAGACCCATACAGACCCCATGGAGACCCATAGAGTGACCCCACAGACAACCCATAGAGACCTCACAGAGACATCATAGACACCCCATAGAGACCTCATAGAGACCCCATAGAGATCTCATAGAGACCCATAGACCCCATAGAAATCCATAAAAACCCATAGACCCCACACAGACAATAGAAACCCCGTAGAGACCCCATAGAAACACAGAGACCAATAGCAACCCACAGAGACCCCATTGAAACCCATAGACACCCTATAGAGACCCCATACAGACTACATAAGGACCCATAGAGACCCACAGACCCATAGACACCCATAGAGCCCCATAGCACCCACCTTTGAAGACCAGGTTGCCCTTGGGCAGCTCCAGTTGGTAGCCGAAGGCCACGGAGCTGTCCTGGAGCCTGGTGCTGGCCTCAAACTCCACCCCCACCTGCAGCTGGGGGGCAGAGGGGGGGTCAGAGCCACATGGGGGGGCACTGACACCCATTGATCCCCATTGACACCCATTGAGACCCATTGACACCCATTGAGACCCATTGGTACCCATTGGTCCCCATTGACACCCATTGACACCCATTGATCCCCACTGACCCCCACTGATCTCCATTGGTACCCATTGGTCCCCATTGACACCCATTGACACCCATTGATCCCCACTGACCCCATTGACACCCATTGTTCCCCATTGACACCCATTGGTACCCTCTGATCCCCATATGAGACCCACTGAAACCCATTCACTCCCGTTGGAACCCATTGATGCCCATTGACCCCCATTACCCCCTTCCCCCCCATTGACCCCATTAACCCCCATTACCCCATCACACCCATTGCCCCATTACCCCCATTGCCTCCCTTACCCCCATAACTCCCATTACCCCATTGCCCCCATTAGCCCCTTACCATCATTGCCCCATAAGCCCCATTAACTAACCCCATTGCCCCCTTACCCCCCATTCCCCCACTGCCCCCTTACCCCCCATTACCCTATTACCCCCATTGCCCCCATTACCCCATTACCCCCCATTACCCCCTTACCTGCTCATTGGCTCTATGGTAATAGGTGGCATGAGCCCCCGCTTGGCCCAGGGTCAAGGTCCCGATCCAGTTGGGTGCTACCAAGGTGGGGGGGGTGGTTATGGGGGTGCCCATTGGGGGATGGGGGTGTCCCCCGCCACGTAATGGGGTCAGTGGGGGGCAATAGGTATCAATGGGCATCAATGGGCGTCAATGGGCATCAATGGGTGTCAATGGGTGTCAATGGGAATCAATGGGAATCAATGGGGGTCAATGGCTGTCAATGGGCATCAATGGGAATCAATGGGTATCAATGGGAGTCAATGGGAATCAATGGGGGTCAATGGGTGTCAATGTGGGTCAATGGGTGTCAATGGGCATCAATGGGAATCAATGGGTGTCAATGGGTATCAATGGGCATCAATGGGTATCAATGAGGATCAATGGGCATCAATGGGTATCAATGGGCATCAATAGGTATCAATGGCAGTCAATGGGGTCAATGGGCGTCACTGGGCATCAATGGGCATCAATGGGTATCAATAAGGATCAATGTGTACCAATGGGAATCAATGGGTACAAATGGGTATCTATGGGTATCAATGGACCCAATGGGTATCAATGAGGTGTCAATAGGGTATCAATATGTATCAATGGGTATCAATAGGTATGTGTATCAATAGGTATCAATAGGTATCAATAGGGATCAATGGGGTACCAATGGTTATCAATGGGTCTCCATAGGTACCTGTGTATCTGGCCGCCATGGCCACCACGGTGCCCTCCTCTCCAGGCCGTCGGTGATAAACCAGCTCCCCCCCCAGGGCCAGGCTGGAGGTGACACTCTGCAGGTAATGGGCAACCAGGATCCCTGCGGCAAGGGGGCAATGGGGTCAATGGGGATCAATGGGGGTAATGGGGCAATGGGGATCAATGGGGGCAATGGGGGTAATGGGGGCAATGGGGGTTAGGGGGGGAATGGGGGTAATGGGGGCAATGGGGGTCAATGGGGTAATGGGTTTTAGGGGGCAATGGGGTAATGGGGGTCAATGGGGTAATGGGGGTTGGGGGGGAATGGGGGTCAATGGGGGTAATAGGGCAATGGGGGTAATGGGGGTGAATAGAGGTAATTGAGGGCAATGGGGGTAATGGGGACAATGGGGGTGAATGGGGGTAATGGGGGCAATCGGGGACAATGGGGCTTGATGGGGGTAATAGGGGCAATAGGGTTAATGGGGGCAATGGGGGTAATGGGGATCAACGGGGGCAATGGGGAGAATGGGGGCAATGGGGTTGAATAGGGGTAACTGGGGTAATGGGGGTCAATGAAGGTAATCAGGGACAAAGGGGATAATGGTGTTCAGTGGGGTTCAATGGGGTCAATAGGGTTCAATGGGGATCAATGGGGTTCAATGGGGATCAATAGGAATCAATGGGTATCAATGGGGTTCAATAGGACTCAATGGGGTTCAATAGGACTCAATGGGGATCAATGGGGTTCAATAGCACTCAATGGGTATCAATGGGTCCCCCATCCAGCAGGGGGCGCTCACCGGAGCCCACCAGGATGTCAGGGTTCCCCAGGGTCAGGGCTGCAGTGAAGTCACTGCCTCTGTACTCTGCATCCAGCTGCCAGTTGATGAACTTGGCCTGTTGGGTCTGGGGGGGCAGAGATGTGGGGTGACCCATAGAGAAACATAGAGACCCCATAGGGATCCATAGAGACACATAGAGACCCATAGAGACCCCATAGACACCCATAGGGAACCATAGAAACCCCATAGGGACCCCATAGAGACCAATAGGGATTCATAGGGACCCATAGTGACCCATAGAGAGACCACAGAGAGAGCCATAGATCCTATATTATCCCAGTGTTATCCCATTATCCCACTGTTATCCCATCATTATCCACCCATTACCCCGTTATCCCAGCGTTATCCCATTGCTATTATCCCATCATTATGTTAATGTTATACCATTACCATTACCCCATTACCCCAGTGTTACCCCATTAACCCAATATTACCCAATACTACCCAATGGTATCCCAATGTTATCCCATTATCCCAATGTTATCCCAATGTTATCCCAATGTTATCCCATTACCATACCCCATTATCCCAATGTTATCCCATTACCATCACCCCATTATCCCAATGTTATCCCATCACCATCACCCCATTATCCCAATGTTATCCCATTACCATCACCCCATTATCCCAATGTTATCCCATAACCATCACCCCATTATCCCAATGTTATCCCATTACCATCACCCCATTATCCCAATGTTATCCCATAACCATCACCCCATTATCCCAATGTTATCCCATAACCATCACCCCATTATCCCAATGTTATCCCATTACCATCACCCCATTATCCCAATGTTATCCCATTACCATCACCCCATTATCCCAATGTTATCCCATAACCATTACCCCATTATCCCAATGTTATCCCATTGCCATCACCCCATTATCCCAATGTTATCCCATTGCCATCACCCCATTATCCCAATGTTATCCCAATGTTACCCCAATGTTATCCCATTACCATCACCCCATTATCCCAATGTTATCCCAATGTTATCCCAATGTTATCCCAATGTTATCCCCATGCTATCCCAATGTTATCCCATTACCTGCAGGGCCACCTTGGAGCGCAGGCTCTGGGAGAGCTGATGCAGAACCTGAGCATTGAGGCTGCCACTGTTGTCCATGGCCCCAACCAGCACCGGGAATGCCTGAGACACATAGAGACCATAGAGACACATAGAGACACATAGAGACCATAGAGACCATAGAGACACATAGAAACACATAGAGACACATAGAGACCCATAGAGACCATAGAGACCATAGAGACACATAGAGACCCATAGAGACCATAGAGACCATAGAGACCCATAGAGACCATAGAGACACATAGAGACACATAGAGACCATAGAGACCATAGAGACCATAGAGACCCATAGAGACCCATAGAGACCATAGAGACACATAGAAACACATAGAGACACATAGAGACCCATAGAGACCATAGAGACCATAGAGACCCATAGAGACCATAGAGACACATAGAGACACATAGAGACCATAGAGACCATAGAGAGCATAGAGACCCATAGAGACCCATAGAGACCCATAGAGACACATAGAGACCCATATGGACCCATAGAGACACACACAGACCCATAGCTGCCCCATAGCGACCCCATAGAGACCCATAGGGACCCATAGAGCAGAGGGAGCATGGCACTATACCGCCCCCTGGTGGATGCACAGCAATGCACTGCCTGGAGCCTGCTGGAACCCACATAGAGACCCATAGAGTCCCCATAGGGATCCCATAGAGCCCCCATAGAGACCCATAGAGATCCCATAGAGTCCCCGTAGGGATCCATAGAGCCCCCATAGAGACACATAGAGATCCCATAGAGTCCCCACAGGATCGCATAGAGCCCCACAGAGACCCCATAGACCCGCATAGGGACCCCATAGAGACCTCTAGAGACCCCACAGACACACATATAGACCCATATAGACCCATAGAGACCTATAGGGACCCCACAGAGACCCCAAAGAAAACCTACAGAGACCCCATAGAGACCCACAGAGACCCCATAGATCCCCATAGAGACCCCATAGAGACCCATAGACCCCATAGGGCCTCACCTCAGTGGGGCTCAGCTGCTTGGTGCCCACGTAGGTGGCCCCAAAGTGGTAACTGGAGTCTCCCAGAGTGCTCAGCGCCACCGTGTGGTTCACCTGGGGACAGCCCCATAGAGACCCATTGGGACCCATAGAGACCCATAGGGACCCATTGGGACACATAGGAACACACTGGGACCCATAGAGACACTGTAGGGACCCATTGGGACTCATAGGGAACCATTTGGACCCATAGAGACCCATTGGGACACATAAAGCCCCATAGAGACCCATAGGGAACCATTGAGTACCATAGCGACCCATTAGGACCCATAGAGACCCACTGGGACCCCATACAGACCCACAGAGCGCCATAGAGACCCATTGACAACCATTGAGTACCATAGGGACCCATAGAGACCCATAGGGAACCAGTGGGACTCACAGAGAGCCATAGGGACCCATAGAGACCCACAGAGCCCCATAGGGAACCATTAGGAACCATTGAATACCATAGCGACCCATTGGGACCCCATACAGACCCACAGAGCCCCCATAAAGACCCATAGCGACCCACAGAGACCCCATTGAGACCCACAGCGACCCCATTGAGACCCATAGCGACCCCATTGAGACCCATAGCGACCCCACTGAGACCCACAGAGCCCCATAGAGACCCATAGAAACCCATACAGACCCACAGATCCCCATAGAGACCCCATTGAGACCCATAGCGACCCCATAGAGACCCCATAGCGACCCCTGCCCCCCAAGTGACCTGGAAGTGGTTGCTGAGCCCCTTGTTCACCGTCAGCTTGACCCCCTCCATCTGCACCGGGAAGAGATCTATGGGGCAGAGAGAGACAATGGGGATCTATGGGGCAGAGAGAGACAATGGGGATCTATGGGGCAGAGAGAGACAATGGGGATCTATGGGGCTGCCCCATAGCAACACACAGGAGAGGTAATGGGGATCTATGGGGCAGAGAGAGACAATAGGGATCTATGGGGCTGCCCCATAGCAACACACAGGGGAGGCAATGGGGATCTATGGGGCAGAGAGAGACAATGGGGATCTATGGGGCTGCCCCATAGCAACACACAGGGGAGGCAATGGGGATCTATGGGGCTGCCCCATAGCAACACACAGGGGAGGCAATGGGGATCTATGGGGCTGCCCCATAGCAATGCATGGGGGGGCAATGGGGATCTATGGGGCAGAGAGAGACAATGGGGATCTATGGGGCTGCCCCACAGCAATGCATGGGGGAGCAATGGGGATCTATGGGGCAGAGACAATAGGGATCTATGGGGCTGCCACACAGCAATACATGAGGGGGAAATGGGGATCTATAGGGCTGCCCCATAGTGATGCACTGGGGACCCCAATGGGGCTCTATGGGGCAATGGGGACCCCAGTGGGGCTCTATGGGTCCCAATGGGTCTATATGTGTCCCAGTGAGGCTCTATAGGGCTCTATGGGGGTCCCAATGGGGCTCTATGTGGCAACAGGGACCCCAATGGGGCAATGGGGACGCCAATGGGGCTGAATGGGGACCCAATGGGGCTCTATGGGTCCCAATGAGAACCCCATTGGGGCTCTATGGGGCAATGGGGACCCCAAGGGGGCTGAATGGGGACCCCAATGGGGCTCTATGGGGGTCCCAATGGCTTCCAATGGGCCTCTATGGGGCAAATGGGACACCAATAGGGCTCTATGGGGCAACGGGGACCCCAAAGGGGCTGAGTGGTGACCCCAATGGGGCTCTATGGGGCAATGAGAACCCCAATGGGGCTGAATGGGGACCCCAATGGGGCTCTATGGGGCGACAGGATTCCAATAGGTCCCAACAGGGACCCCAATGGGGCTCTCTGTGCCCCCCACCGCCGCTCTATGGGGCAGCCCCACACCGCTCTATGGGGCAGCCCCACACCGCTCTATGGGGCAGCCCCACACCGCCCTATGGGGCAGCCCCACACCTCTCCCCCCCCATTCCCTCCCACTCACCCTTGCAGCGCCGATGGAAGTCATCGAAGGCCCCAGGGTTGGGCAGCGGCTCCGGGGCCGGCTCCGTGGGGCTCCGTGGGGCAGAGCTATGGGGCAGCCCTGCCCCATAACCAGGGCCTGGGGTTACCGGTAACACCGGAGGGGGGGACCCGGCCGCAAGGACGGAGCCCATGGCGGAGCTCCTGCTCCTTCACTGCGCCTGAGGCGACTGAGGCGAAGCTCCGCCCACCGCCTCCTATTGGCTGCCTCGGTTTGGTGCTGCACCGTGATTGGTTGATGGAGGGGGCTTCCGGTGGGAGGCGGAAGGGAGGGGCCTAAGGGGAGGGAGGTGAGCGGTGATTGGTGGGTGAGTGGGGAGGCCACGCCCATGCTGGAAGGGGATTGGTGGAGGGGGTGTCATGGCGGCGCGCATGGGAGGGAGGGGAGTGGGAGACGCCATTTTGGAGGGGGGGTAAGGAGGGCGTTGCTATGGAGACGGGGACAAAATGGCGGCCGCCGTGGGACGCATGGAGAGCAATGGAGACACCATAGAGAGACCATAGAGACCCCATAGAAACCCATAGAGACCCATAGAGACCCCATAGGGACCCATAGGGACCCATAGAGACCCATAGAGACACATAGAGACACTATAGAGACCCATAGAGACACTATAGAGACCCCATATCACAAGGAGACAACTCCTTTATTGGACAATTAATAGGGCAGGGGTCCAGCCCCATAGCCCAGCCCCATAACCCACCCCATAACTCACCCCATAACCCATCCTCATACCCCAGCCCCATACCCCAGCCCCATACCCCAGCCCCATAACCCACCCCATAACCCAGCCCCATAACCCAGCCCCATAACTCACCCTATAACCCAGCCCCATAACCCATCCCCATACCCCAGCCCCATAACCCAGCCCCATAACTCACCCTATAACCCAGCCCCATAACCCAGCCCCATAACCCAGCCCCATAGCCCCCCCCATAGCCCCCCATACCCCAGCCCCATACCCCATCCCATAGCCCCCCCCCCTCACAGCTGTGGGGCCAGGAGCAGCAGCCCCACAACGAGGCCGCTATGGGGCAGGGGGGCGCTGGAGGACTCGGGGGGGCTCCTCCTCCAGGGGGGGCTGTTGCACAGGGACCCCCCACAGCAATGGGGCAGGGACCCCCCCCGGAGCCCCCCCAGGCCCAGGGGGTGACGGCACCAGGAGGGGGTCGCACAGCCCAGAACCAACCAGGGCTGACCCATAGGGCCTGTGGGACCCATAGAGACATATAGAGACACATAGAGACACATAGAGACACATAGAGACCCATAGAGACACATAGAGACCATAGAGACACATAGAGACACATAGAGACCATAGAGACCCATAGAGACACATAGAGACCCATAGAGACACATAGAGACACATAGAGACCCATAGAGACCATAGAGACCCATAGAGACACATAGAGACCCCATAGGGACCCATAGAGACACATAGAGACACATAGAGACACATAGAGACCCATAGAGACCCATAGAGACCCCATAGAGCCCCATAGAGACCCATAAAGACCCATAGACCCCATAGAGACCCATAGAGACCCATAGAGCCCCCTATAGACCCATAGACCCCACAGAGACCCATAGAGCCCCATAGAGACCCATAGACCCCATAGAGACCCATAGAGACCCATAGAGACCCATAGAGACCCATAGACCCCATAGAGACCCATAGACCCCATAGAGACCCATAGACCCCATGCACCCACCATAGGTCCGGGCCGTGACGCACTGGGTCCGCCCCCCCCCACAGGTCAGCACTTGGGGGTCGCAGCCATCGGGCTCGGGGCCATCACAGGCCCAACAGCGCAGCCCCGATGGGGGCGGGTCCGGCTCTGAGGCAGGAGAGACCCATAGGGACACATTGGGACCCATAGAGACCCATAGAGTCCCATAGAGATACATAGAGTCCCATAGATTCCCATAGGTACCATAGAGTCCCATAGGTACCATAGAGTCCGATAGGAACCATAGAGTCCCATAGGAACCATAGAGCCCCATGGGTACCATAGAGTCCCATAGAGTCCCATAGGTACCATAGAGTCCCATAGAGCCCCATAGATACCATAGAGCCCCATAGATACCATAGAGTCCCATAGGTACCATAGAGCCCCATAGAGTCCCATAGATACCATAGAGTCCCATAGGTACCATAGAGTCCCACAGGTACCATAGAGTTCCACAGGTACCATAGAGTCCCATAGGTACCATAGAGTCCCATAGAGCCCCATAGATACCATAGAGCCCCATCGGTACCATAGAGCCCCATAGATACCATAGAGCCCCATTGGTACCATAGAGCCCCATAGATACCATAGAGTCCCATAGGAACCATAGAGTCCCCATAGATACCATAGAGTCCCATAGGAACCATAGAGTCACATAGAGCCCCATAGAGTCCCATAGAGCCCCATAGGAACCATAGAGTCCCCATAGGAACCATAGAGTTCCAGAGATACCATAGAGTCCCCATAGGTACCATAGAGTCCCATAGGTACCATAGAGTCCCCATAGAGTCCCATAGGGCCCCATAGGTACCATAGAGTCCCATAGAGTCCCATAGGTACCATAGAGTCCCATATGTACCATAGAGTCCCCTAGAGCCCCATAGATACCATAGAGTCCCATAGGTACCATAGAGTCCCATAGGTCCCATAGAGCCCCATAGAGTCCCATAGATACCATAGAGTCCCCATAGGTACCATAGAGTCCCATAGAGCCCCATAGGTACCATAGAGTCCTATAGGTACCATAGAGTCCCATAGAGTCCCATAGGTTCCATAGAGTCCCCATAGACACCATAGAGTCCCATAGATACCATAGAGTCCCATAGAGTTCCATAGACACCATAGAGTCCCCATAGACACCATAGAGTCCCATAGGTACCATAGAGTCCCATAGATACCATAGAGTCCCCATAGGGTCCCATAGGAACCATAGAGCCCCACAGGTACCATAGAGTCCCCATAGATACCATAGAGTCCCATAGAGTCCCATAGGAACCATAGAGTCCCACAGATACCATAGAGTCCCACAGGTACCATAGAGTCCCCATAGATACCATAGAGTCCCATAGAGTCCCATAGGTACCATAGAGTCCCATAGATACCATAGAGTCCCATAGATACCATAGAGTCCCATAGATACCATAGAGTCCCCTAGAGCGCCCCCTACCAGGCTCACACAGGTCTCCATAGCAGCACCTTAGCGCCACCTCTCGGCCCCCTCCCGTCTCCAACGCTATTGGCTCCTGGCATGAACCCACGTGACCACAGCCACGGAGAAGCCCCTCCCCCTCTGCGGGTCACGTGATGGGATGGGGGGGGAGGGGGGGGAGACAAAGGTCATGTCGGGTCACACCACCCCCTTCATTAAGCCCCGCCCCCTCCCTCTAACCACGCCCCCTCCTATTGGCCCCTCCCCTATAGCCCCCATTCAATTTGACTCCTCCCCTTCCTCTCTTTGGCCCCGCCCCCCTTTTGACCACACCCTCCATTTTGACTCCGCCCCCTCCCTTATGGCCCCGCCCCCTCCATCTGACCACGCCCCCTCCCCTGGCCCCGCCCCCTCCATGTAACTCTACCTCCTCTATTTAACCCCTCCCCTCTCTCTGACCCTCCCCCTCCTTTTAGCCCCGCCCCCATCCCTTATGGCCCCTCCCCCTCCCTTTAACCCCACCTCCTCTATCTGACTCCTCCCAATGGCCCCGCCCCCTCCTTTTAACCCCGCCCCATCTCTCTGTCCCCACTCCCTTCCTTTTAGCCCCGCCCACTCCCCATAACCCCGCCCCCTCCCTCTGACCACGCCCCCCCTCTGACCCCGCCCCCTTAGGTGGCCCCACCCCCCCTCTGACACCTCCCCCTCCCTTTAACCCCTCCCCATAGCCCCGCCCCCCCCCCTTATGGCTCCGCCCCTGACCCTCTGGCCCCGCCCCCTCCCTCTGACCACGCCCCTCTCCTTCTGGACCTGCCCCCTCCC
The DNA here is from genome assembly GCF_012275295.1 of Melopsittacus undulatus. NCBI lineage: Eukaryota > Metazoa > Chordata > Aves > Psittaciformes > Psittaculidae > Melopsittacus > Melopsittacus undulatus. Next base: position 43,056 of record NW_022993938.1, on the reverse strand, counting down.
TTGGCCCCACCCCCTCCCTTTAACCCCGCCCCTTTATTTAACCCTGCCCCCTCTATTTGCCCTGCCCTTCCATCTGCCCCCGCCCCCTCCTCATAGCCCCGCCCCCTCTTGCACCGCCCCTCTGTGGCCCCGCCCCCTCTCGTTGACCCCGCCCCCTCCCTTTAGCCCCGCCCCCTCCTCATAGCCCCGTCCCCTCCCGTCTGACCCCGCCCCTCTCCATCTGGCCCCGCCCCCTCCCTCTGACCCCGCTCCCTCCCTCTGACCACGCCCCCCTCCCCCATAGCCCCGCCCCCTCCCTGGCCCCGCCCCCCTCTGGTGGCCCCGCCCCCTTCTGACACCTCCCCCTCCATTTAACACCCCCCTCCGATGGCCCCTCCCCTCTCCCCCCTGGCCCCGCCCCCTCTCCCTCTGGCCCCGCCCCCCCGTTGGCCCCGCCCCTCACTGATCTCCACGCATGCGTCCTGGGGGCGGGGGCAGCTCAGCTCCTGCAGGGGGCGCTCGCAGGAGCCGTCGGAGGCGTCACACGTGACACACAGCAGGGGGCGCCCGAGCACCGGGGGGGGAGGGGCCAGGGCTGGGGGGGGGAGCAGGAAATGGGGGAAAATAGAGTGAAATACGTCAAAATCAGACCAAAATTGACCAAAATCAGCCCAAAATCAATAAAAATAGCATCAGATATGTCAAAATCAGCCCAAAATGGATGAAAATAGCGTAAAATACATAGAAATCAGCCTAACATTGTCAGAAATCAGCCCAAAATTGACCAAAATCAGCCCAAAATCGATAAAAATAACCCTAAATATGTCAAAATCAGCCAAAAAAGGATGAAAATAGCATTAAATACATCGAAATCAGCCCCAAATTGACAGAAATGAGCCCAGAATGGACCGAAATCAGCCCAAAATGGATGAAAATAGCATTATATACATCAGAATCAGCCCAAAATGGACAGAAATCAGCCCAAAATTGACCGAAATCAACATGAAGTCTATGTATATAGCATCAAATACGTCAAAATCAGCCCAAAATGGACCAAAATAGCTTAAAATACGTTGAAATCAGCCCAAAATGGACCACAATCACCCAAAAATGGATAAAAATCTGCTCAAAATTGACCAAAATAGCATAAAATACATCGAAATCAGCTTAAAATGGAGCAAAAATAGCCCAAAATAATCAGCATAAAATGGACCAAAACACCCCAAATAGACCGAAATCAGCTAAAAATGGATCAAAATAGCCTAAAATGAACAAAATCAGAACAAAACAGCCCAAAATTGAACAAAATCAGCTAAAAATGGATGAAAATAGTCCAAAACGGAGAAAAACGGACTAAAATAAGCGCAAAATCAACCAAAATCAGCTAAAAATTGATCAAATTTCTCCAAAATGGACCAAAATCTGTGCAAATTCGACCAAAATCACCCCAAATTGGATCAAAATAGCCCAAAATGGCCCAAAATCTCCCCCCCATCCCCCATAGAGACCCCTCCTCCCCTCCCCCCCCCACTCACGTGACTCAGGCAGGTGGGCGGGGCTCCTCTCCTCGCGCAGGGTCACGACCTCTCCGTGGGAGCGGAAGGTGATGACGACGTCGGGGGCGGCGATGACGTCACATCCGCCTTCCTCCCGCCGCAGTTCACGCCCGTCTGCAACCGGCCCCGCCCCCTTCTTGACGTCATCACGTTAACCACGCCCCTGTGTGACGTCACCGCGGCGACGTCCCGAGGCCACGCCCACCACGTGACGTCACGCACCCACCTCGCCACGTGGTCAGGGTCGTCCGGCGGCAGACGGAGGTGGGGGAGGGGCAGGAAATCTCCCGGCAGCCTCCGGGGTCACAGAGAGGGCAACGGAGGGAGAGGAGGGAACCTGGAGCCATAGAGACCATAGAGACCATAGAGACACATAGAGACACATAGAGACACATAGAGACACATAGAGACACATAGAGACACATAGAGACCCATAGAGACACATAGAGACACATAGAGACACATAGAGACCATAGAGACACATAGAGACACATAGAGACACATAGAGACACATAGAGACCATAGAGACACATAGAGACACATAGAGACACATAGAGACACATAGAGACACATAGAGACCATAGAGACACATAGAGACACATAGAGACCATAGAGACCATAGAGACACATAGAGACCATAGAGACACATAGAGACACATAGAGACCATAGAGACACATAGAGACCATAGAGACACATAGAGACACATAGAGACACATAGAGACACATAGAGACCATAGAGACACATAGAGACCATAGAGACACATAGAGACACATAGAGACACATAGAGACCATAGAGACCATAGAGACACATAGAGACCATAGAGACACATAGAGACACATAGAGACCATAGAGACCATAGAGACCATAGAGACACATAGAGACCATAGAGACACATAGAGACACATAGAGACCATAGAGACACATAGAGACCATAGAGACACATAGAGACACATAGAGACACATAGAGACCTATAGAGACACATAGAGACACAGAGACACATAGAGACACATAGAGACCATAGAGACACATAGAGATCATAGAGACACATAGAGACACATAGAGACCATAGAGACACATAGAGATCATAGAGACACATAGAGACACAGAGACACATAGAGACACATAGAGACCATAGAGACACATAGAGACACATAGAGACCATATAGACACATAGAGACACATAGAGACCATAGAGACCCATAGAGACACATAGAGACACATAGAGACCCACAGAGACACATAGAGACCCATAGAGACCCATAGAGACCATAGAGACACATAGAGACCATAGAGACACATAGAGACACATAGAGACACATAGAGACCATAGAGACCCATAGAGACCCATAGAGACACATAGAGACCCATAGAGACACATAGAGACACATAGAGACACATAGAGACCCATAGAGACCCCATAGAGACCCCATAGAGACCCCATAGACTCAGGCCTCCCTGCCCCCCATCTCCCCATGTCTCACCCCTGCCCCCCCGCAATGATTCATGGGAAGGAAGTCTCTTCCCCCCTCCCCCCCATGATTCACCCCCCACATCCGTCCTTGTCTCATCCCCTCCCCCCCATCGAGGGCCCAGAGCCCTTCCCCATAGCAGGGAACCCATAGAGACCATAGGGTCCTGCCCCATAGCCCAGCCCCATAACCATGCCCCATAGCATAGAACACATAGAGATCATAGAGCCCTGCCCCATAGCAGAGCATCCCTAGCCCAGCCCCATAGCAGACAAACTATAGAGACCACAGGGTCCTGCCCCATAGCATATAACCCATAGAGACCATAGGGCTCAGCCCCATAGCAGAGCATTCATAGGGCCCTGCCCCATAGCATAGAACCAATAGCCCAGCCCCATAGCATAGAGCACATAGAGACCATAGAGCCCTGCCCCATAGCAGAGCATCTGTGGGGATCTGCCCCATAGCATAGAACCCATAGAGACCATAGACCCCTGTCCCATAGCCCAGCCCCATAACACAGAACCCATAGAGAGCATAGACCCCTGTCCCATAGCCCAGCCCCACAGCACAGAACCCATAGGGACCATAGACCCCTGTCCCATAGCCCAGCCCCACAGCATAGGACCCATAGAGACCATAGACCCCTGCCCCATAGCCCAGCCCCGTAACACAGAACCCATAGAGACCATAGACCCCTACCCCATAGCCCAGCCCCATAGCATAGAACCCATAGAGATCATAGAGCCCTGCCCCATAGCCCAGCCCTATAGCACAGAACCCATAGAGACCATAGACCCCTACCCCATAGCCCAGCCCTATAGCACAGAACCCATAGAGACCATAGACCCCTGCCCCATAACCCAGCCCCATAGTACAGAACCAATAGAGACCATAGACCCCTGCCCCATAGCCCATCCCCATAGCATAGAGCACATAGACTCCATAGAGCCCTGCCCCATAGCAGAGCATCTGTAGGGCTCTGCCCCATAGCACAGAACCCATAGAGACCATAGAGCCCTGCTCCATAGCCCAGCCCCATAGCACAGAATCCATAGAGACCATAGACCCCTGCCCCATAACCCACCCCCATAGCAAAGACCCAACACCCCAGCCCCATATCCCCCTGCCCCATAACCCCCAAACCCCTCCCCCACCCCCATTGGGTCCCCATTGATGTGGGGGGGGAGGGGCAGGGGGTGGGGGAGGGGGTGGGGGAGGGGCTTACCTGGCGCCAGCAGCATCAGCAGAGCCCATCCCCCCCCCATTGCTCTTCCCATTGGAGCTGATCCTGTCTGGATCCGCTCTTATAGCAGGAAAAGGGGGGGGAGGGGAAGGGGGAGGGGCATCCGGTCAAGCCCCGCCCCCCAATGGGGGTGGGGGAGGAGAAGCTTCTGCTTTTGGGGCAGGAAGTGGGGAAATTGGGCAATGGGGGAGGGGGAAGGGGGGGGAGGGGATTGGGGCCATAGAGTTGGAGCATTGGAGGATTGAGGGGCGCTTTAGGGGGCTTGGAGGACTTTGAACCATAGAGTGGACCCATTGGAGGATCATTGGGACCATAGAGTTGGAGAATTGGTACCATAGAGTTCAACCATTGGAGGAGTGAGGGGTGCTTCTAGGGGCTTGGAGGACCTTGAACCATAGAGTGGGAGCATTGGACGACTTTGTACCATAGAGTTGGAGCGTTGGAGGACCATGAGAACCATAGAGTTTAAGTATGGGAGGACTGAAGGGCACTTTAGGGGTCCTGGAGGACCATTGGAACCATAGAGTTTAAACATTGGAAGAATGAGGGGCACTTCTGAAGGCTTGGAGGACCTTGAACCATAGAGTGGGAGGGTTGGAGGACCATTGGAACCATAGAGTTTAATGATTGGAGGACTTTGAACCATAGAGTTGGCCCTTTAGAGGACCATGAGAACCATAGAGTTGGAGCATTGGAGGCCTAAAAGGCACCTTAGGTGGCTCTGGAGGACCATAAACCATAGAGTGGGAGCACTGCAGGACCTGTGGAACCATAGAGTTCAACCATTGGAGGACTTAGGGGTGCTTTATGGGCTTGGAGGACCATGAGAACCATAGAGTTGGAGCACTGGAGGACCAGTAGGACCATAGAGTTGAACTACTGGAGGCCTCAGGGGTGCTTTAGGGTCTTGGAGGACCTTGAACCATAGAGTGGGAGCGTTGGAGGACCATTGAAACCATAGAGTCTGACCATTGGAGGCCTAAAGGGCACCTTGGTGGGCTCTGGAGGACCATTAACCATAGAGTGGGAGCATTGGAGGACTTTGAACCATAGAATGGGCCCATTGGAGGACCATTGGGACCACAGAGTTCAATCATTGGAGGACTGAGGGGGTGCTTCTAGGGCCTTGGAGGACCTTGAACCATAGAGTTGGAACATTGGAGGACCATTGGAACCATAGAGTTCAACCATTGGAGGACTGAAGTGCACCTCCAGCGGCTTGGAGGACCTCGAACCATAGAGTTGGAACCTTGGAGGACCATTGGGACCATAGAGTCCAAGCACTGGAGGACCCAGGAACCATAGAGTCCAACCCTTGGAGGACTGAGGACCCAGGTACCACATAGAGCGCCCCCTGCAGGACCATGACAACCATAGAGTTCAACTATGGGAGGACTGAAGGGCACTTTAGGGGTCCTGGAGGACCATTGGAACCATAGAGTTTAAGCATTGGAGGACTTCCGGGACCTCATTTTGACCCAAAACCCCTTGAATTCAACCCAAAACCCAGTTTAATGCTCATGAATGGAAGGGGGAGGGGTGGGGGGGGGGGTCACGTGTCTCTCTGGGTCTCCTTGCCCTCTTCTGATTGGTCCTTGTGGCCTCCCCGCTCCTCATTGGCTGGCTGGGAGGACGCTGCTCTCTGATTGGCTGCTGGGGAGGGGCGGGCGGGGCTGCGGCCTAGGGGGGGAGGGAGGGGCCATGAGGGAGCTCCGCCCCCTTCACGTGGCCACGCCCACCCGTGACCACGTGACCCCTGCCCCTTGCTCACCATTGGCTGCCCGGGAGGGGGGAGGGGCCGAGCGGGAGGGTTTCCCACGGAGGAGGTCAATGACCTGAGGGGGGAGGGGCACGTCAGGGGCGGGGTCACGTCAGGGGGCGGGGTCACGTCAGGGGGAGGGGTCACGTCAGGGGGCGGGGCCTCGGAGGAGCTCCACCCACCCCCAGAGCCCCATTGAGCTCCATTGAGCACACATAGAGCCCCATTGAACCCCATTACCCCCCATAGACCCCCATTACTCCCCATAGAGACCCATAGACACCCCATAGACCCCCATAGACCCCCATAGACACCCCATAGACCCCCATAGACACCACATAGACCCCCATAGACACCCCATAGACACCCCATAGACCCCCATAGACACCCCATAGACACCCCATAGACCCCCATTATCGCCCCATAGAGACCCATAGACCCCCATATACATCCTGGTCAGCCGCCACCGCCAGGGGGCGCTGGTTGCGGTGGTCGCGGACGTCCCCATTCACCCCCATTCATCCCCATAGACACCCCATAGACCCCCATAGACCCCCATAGACACCCCATAGACCCCCATTAACACCCCATAGACCCCCATAGACACCCCATAGACACCCCATAGACACCCCATAGACCCCCATAGACCCCCATAGACACCCCATAGACCCCCATAGACCCCCATATACCTGCTGGTCATTGGCCACCGCCAGGGGGCGCTGGTTGCGGTGGTCGCGGACGTCCCCATTCACCCCCATTCATCCCCATATCCCCCCATAGACACCCCATAGACCCCCATAGACCCCCATTACACCCCATAGACCCCCATAGACCCCCATAGACACCCCATAGACCCCCATAGACCCCCATAGACACCCCATAGACACCCCATAGACCCCCATAGACACCCCATAGACACCCCATAGACACCCCACAGACACCCCATAGCCCCCCATAGACACCCCATAGACACCCCATAGACCCCCATAGACCCCCATTGTCCCCCATAGACACCCCATAGACCCCCATATACCTGCTGGTCATTGGCCACCGCCAGGGGGCGCTGGTTGCGGTGGTCGCGGACGCTGCTGTCGCCCCCCCCCCGCAGCAGCAGCCTCATAGACCCCCCATAGACACCCATAGACACCCCATAGACACCCCATAGACCCCCATAGACACCCCATAGACCCCCATAGACCCCCATAGACACCCCATAGCACCCCATAGACCCCCATAGACCCCCATAGACCCCCATAGACACCCCATAGACCCCCATAGACACCCCATAGACACCCATAGACCCCCATAGACACCCCATAGCACCCCATAGACCCCCATAGACCCCCATAGAACCCCATAGACACCCATAGACACCCCATAGACCCCCATAGACACCCCATAGACACCCATAGACCCCCATAGACACCCATAGACCCCCATAGACACCCCATAGACACCCCATAGACCCCCATAGACCCCCATATACCTGCTGGTCATTGGCCACCGCCAGGGGGCGCTGGTTGCGGTGGTCTCGGACGCTGCTGTCGCCCCCCCCCGCGCAGCAGCAGCTGCATAGACCCCCATTACCCCCCATAGACACCCCATAGACCCCCATAGACACCCCATAGACACCCATAGACCCCCATAGACCCCCATAGACCCCCATATCCCCCCATAGACACCCCATAGACACCCCATAGACACCCCATAGACACCCCATAGACCCCCATAGACACCCCATAGACCCCCATAGACCCCCATAGACACCCCATAGACACCCCATAGACCCCCATAGACCCCCATAGACCCCCATAGACACCCCATAGAGCCCCCATAGACACCCCATAGACACCCCATAGACCCTCATAGACACCCCATAGACCCCCATATCCCCCCATAGACACCCCATAGACCCCCATAGACACCCCATAGACCCCCATATCCCCCCATAGACCCCCATAGACACCCCATAGACACCCCATAGACCCCCATAGACACCCCATAGACACCCCATAGACACCCCATAGACCCCCATAGACACCCCATAGACACCCCATAGACACCCCATAGACCCCCATAGACACCCCATAGACCCCCATAGACACCCCATAGACACCCCATAGACCCCCATAGACACCCCATAGACACCCCATAGACCCCCATTAACACCCCATAGACACCCCATAGACACCCATAGACACCCCATAGACCCCCATAGACACCCCATAGACACCCCATAGACCCCCATTAACACCCCATAGACACCCCATAGACACCCATAGACCCCCATGGACCCCCATAGACACCCCATAGACCCCCATTACACCCCATAGACACCCCATAGACACCCCATAGACACCCATAGACACCCCATAGACCCCCATAGACCCCCATTACACCCCATAGACACCCCATAGACCCCCATAGACCCCCATAGACCCCCATAGACACCCCATAGAGCCCCATAGACCCCCATAGACACCCCATAGACCCCCATAGACACCCCATAGAACCCCATAGACCCCCATAGACACCCCATAGAACCCCATAGACCCCCATAGACACCCCATAGACACCCCATAGACCCCCATAGACACCCCATAGACCCCCATAGACACCCCATAGACCCCCATAGACCCCCATAGACCCCCATAGAGACCCCATAGACCCCCATAGACACCCCATAGACACCCCATAGACCCCCATAGACCCCCATAGACACCCCATAGACACCCCCATAGACCCCCATAGACCCCCATAGACACTCATAGACCCCCATATACCTGCTGGTCATTGGCCACCGCCAGGGGGCGCTGGTTGCGGTGGTCGCCCCCCCCCCGCAGCAGCAGCCTCAGCGCCCCCTGCAGGCCGCGCGCCGCCGCCGCGTGCAGGGCCGTGCAGCCCGCGTACGACTGCGCGTTGACGTCAGCGCCGCGCTGGGGGGGGGGGGGGGGGGGGGGGGGGGAGAGACCACGTGACAAGGGGAGGGGCTATGGGGATCCATGGGGGTGAATGGGGTGTAATGGGGATGAATGGGGTAATGGGGGTGAATGGGGGTCTATCGGGGGTAATGGGGGTCTATGGGGACGAATGGGGTGTTAAGGGGGGGCTATGGGGATCTATGGGGGTGCATAGGGGGCAATGGGGGGAATGGGGTCTGTGGGGGGAAATGGGGGGTCTATGGGGGGTCTATGGGGGTTAATGGGGTGTTAATGGGGGTCTATGGGGGGATAATGGGAATCTATGGGGGAATGGGGGTCTATGGGGGTCTATGGGGGTGAATGGGGAGCTATGGGGGTAATGGGGGTGAATGGGGCAATGGGGGCTATGGGGTGTTAATGGGGGGCTATGGGGGGTAATGGGGATCTAAGGGGGGGAATGAGGATGAATGGGGGTAATGGGGGTCTATGGGGCTTAATGGGGGTCTATGGGGGGTAATGGGGGGGGCTATGGGGTGGTAATGGGAGGCTATGGGGGGTAATGGGTGTGAATGGGGGGGAATGGGGGTCTATGGGGAATGTAATGGGGAGCAATGGGGACCCTGAACCCACCTGTGCCCCCCATTACCCCATTACCCCATTGACCCCCATTGCCCCCATTGATCCCCATTACCCCATTGCCCCCATTACCCCATTGACCCCCATTACCCCATTACCTGAATGAGCAGCTCCACCATGTCCAGGCTGTTGTTCTCCACTGCATGTTGCAATGGGGAGCGACCACTCTTGATGTCCTGGGGGGAAGCTGGGGGTCAGGGACCCATAGGGACCCATAGAGAACCCATAGGGACACATAGAGACACATAGAGACACATAGAGACCCATAGAGACACCATAGGGACCCATAGAGACCTCATAGAGACCTCATAGAGACCCATAGAGACCTCATAGGGAACCATAGAGACCTCATAGAGACCCCATAGAGACACATAGAGACCTCATAGGGACCCATAGAGACCCCACTGAGACCCATAGAGGCCCCATAGAGCCCCATAGAGCCCCCATAGAGACCCCATAGAGCCCCATAGAGACCCCATAGATCCCCATAGATCCCCATAAAGCCCCATAGATCCCCATAGAGTCCCCATAGAGACCCCATAGAGACCCATGGAGACCTCATAGAGACTCCATAGAGACCCATAGAGACTCCATAGAGACCCCATAGAGACCCCATAGAGACCCCATAGAGCCCCATAGAGACCCATAGAGACCCCATAGGCCCCATTACCACTGCATCCACATCAGCCCCATGCTCCAGCAGCAGCTCCACACTCTCCCGGCACCCAGAATGCACCGCGAGGTGCAGGGGGGTCAGACCTGGGGGCAATGGGGTCAATAGGGAGCCCATTGAGCCCAATGGGACCCCATTGACTTCAATGGGAGCCCCTGAACCCCATTGACACCACTTACCCCCCATTACCCCCATTCCCCCCTATAGAGCCCCATTCACCCCCCATTCACACCCTATAGCCCCCCATTAACCCCTATATATCCCCCCATATACCCCCTTTCCCCCATTACCCCAATTACCCCCTTACCCCATTGACCCCCATTACCCCATTATCCCCATTACCCCTCATTGCCCTTATTGAGCCCCATTACCCCCATTGAACCCCATTGAGTCCCATTGAGCCCCATTACCCCCATTGAACCCCATTGCCCCCCATAGAACCCCATTACCCCCATTAACCCCATTGCCCTCCATTGAACCCCATTACCCCTATTACCCCCCATTTCCCCCATACAACCCCATTTGCCCCCATAGAACCTCATTACCCTCCACTACCCCCATTGATCCCCATTACCCCCCATTGAACCCCATTGAGTCCCATTGAACCGCATTACCCTTATTACCCCCCATTGAGCCCCAATACCCCCTAGTACCCCATTACCCCCCATTAACCCCATTGACCCCCCCCCCCCCATTGACCCCCCGCTGACCCTCATAGTCGGTCACGTGGAGGTCGGGCCCCCCCCAGAGCACCTCCCTCAGTACACCCTATAGCCCCCCCATAGAACCCCATTAACCCCCATAGAACCCCATTAACCCCCATTGAACCCCATTGATCCCCATTGATCCCCATTGAACCCCATTAACCCCCATTGAACCCCATTGAACCCCATTGAACCCCATTGATCCCCATTACCCCCATTGAACCCCATTGAACCCCATAGAACCCCATTAACCCCCATAGACCCCCATTGATCCCCATTGAACCCCATTAACCCCATTGATCCCCATTGAACCCCATTAACCCCATAGAACCCCATTAACCCCCATTGACGCCCATTGATCCCCATTGATCCCCATTAACCCCATTACCCCCCCATAGAACCCCATTAACCCCCATTGAACCCCATTAACCCCATTGAACCCCATTGATCCCCATTAACCCCATTGATCCCCATTGACCCCCATTGTCCCCATTGATCCCCATTGTCCCCATAGAACCCCATTAACCCCCATTGATCCCCATTGAACCCCATTGAACCCCATTGATCCCCATTGCCCCCCATTGATCCCCATTGATCCCCATTGACCCCATTGTCCCCCATTGAACCCCATTGAACCCCATTGATCCCCATTGAACCCCATTGATCTCCCCCCCCCATTGACCCCCCGCTGACCCTCATAGTCGGTCACGTGGAGGTCGGGCCCCCCCCGGAGCAGCTCCCTCAGTACACCCTATAGCCCCCCATAGAATCCCATTAACCCCCATTGAACCCCATTGATCCCCATTGATCCCCATTAACCCCCATTGAACCCCATTGATCCCCATTGAACCCCATTAACCCCCATTGATCCCCATTGATCCCCATTAACCCCCATTGCCCCCATTGATCCCCATTGATCCCCATTGAACCCCATTGAACCCCATTAACCCCCATTGACCCCCATTGTCCCATTGATCCCCATTGAACCCCATTACCCCCCATCCCCCCCCATTGACCCCCCGCTGACCCTCATAGTCGGTCACGTGGAGGTCGGGCCCCCCCCGGAGCAGCTCCCTCAGTACACCCTATAGCCCCCCATAGAACCCCATTAACCCCCATTGAACCCCATTAACCCCATTGAACCCCATTGATCCCCATTGAACCCCATTAACCCCCATTGAACCCCATTGATCCCCATTAACCCCATTGAACCCCATTGTCCCCATTGATCCCCATTGAACCCCATTGATCCCCATTGAACCCCATTAACCCCCATTGAACCCCATTGATCCCCATTAACCCCATTGAACCCCATTGTCCCCATTGATCCCCATTGAACCCCATTGATCCCATTGATCCCCATTAACCCCCATTGAACCCCATTGATCCCCATTAACCCCCATTGAACCCCATTGATCCCCATTGAACCCCATTGTCCCCATTGAACCCCATTGATCCCCATTAACCCCATAGAACCCCATTGATCCCCATTAACCCCCATTGAACCCCATTGTCCCCATTGCCCCCATTGATCCCCATTGAACCCCATTGATCCCCATTGAACCCCATTGATCCCCATAGAACCCCATTACCCCCCATTGCCCCCATTGATCCCCATTGATCCCCATTGATCCCCATTACCCCCCATCCCCCCCCCCATTGACCCCCCGCTGACCCTCATAGTCGGTCACGTGGAGGTCGGGCCCCCCCCGGAGCAGCTCCCTCAGTACACCCTATAGCCCCCATAGAACCCCATTAACCCCCATTGAACCCCATTGATCCCCATTGAACCCCATTAAACCCCATTAACCCCATTGAACCCCATTGATCCCCATTGAACCCCATTAAACCCCATTAACCCCATTGAACCCCATTAACCCCCATTGAACCCCATTACCCCCATTGAGCTCCATTAACCCACATTGAGCCCCATTACCCCCATTGATCCCCATTAACCCCCATAGAACCCCATTGATCCCCATTGTCCCATTGATCCCCATTGAACCCCATTGATCCCTCCCCCCCCCCCCCATTGACCCCCCGCTGACCCTCATAGTCGGTCACGTGGAGGTCTGGCCCCCCCCGGAGCAGCTCCCTCAGTACGCCTGCGCCGCCGGCCGCGCATGCCAAGTGCGCCCCCGTGCGGCCGCGCCGGTCCCGCGCCATCGCGCATGCGCCGTGCGCCACCAGCAGCCGCACCAGCGCCGGCTGCGACGCCAAGATGGCGACGTGCAGGGGGGTCTGCGGAGGGGGCGGGGCTTGAGCGAGGGGGCGGGGCTTGAGCGAGGGGGCGGGGCTTGAGCGAGGGGGCGGGGCTTGGGAGCCCATTCATGCCCATTGACACCCATTGATCCCATTGATCCCTATTGATTCCATTGATCCTCATTGATCCCCATTGACTCCATTCTTCCCATTGACACCCATTGACTCCATTGATCCCCATTGATACCCATTGATGTCCATTGAGACCCATTGACTCCATTGATCCTCCATTGATCCCCATTGATGCCCATTCACTTCATTGATCCCCATTGACTCCATTGATGCCCATTGATCCTCATTGACTTCATTGAGCCCCATTGGCTCTATTGATCCCCACTGACTCCATTGATCCCCATTGACTCCATTGATCCCAATAACCCCCCACAACCCATTACCCCATTGCAGCCAATTACCCACATCACACCCCATTACCCTCATTACCCCCATTACCCCCATTACCCCATTCCCCCCATCACCCCCATTACCCCCATTACCCCATTACCCCCCATTACCCCATTACCCCCATTGACCCATTACCCCTTATTGCCCCATTGCCCCCCATTGATCCCCATTACCCCCATTGCCCCCATTCATCCCCATTACCCCATCACCCCCATTACCCCATTACCCCCATTACCCCATCACCCCCATTGCCCCCCATTACCCCCATCATCCCCATTGATCCCCATTGCCCCCACCTGCCGCAGCCGGTTCTGCACATCCAGGTCCTTGCCCCCCCGCAGGAACAGGGACACAAGGTGACGGACGAGGCCCAGGGAGCCCTGAGCTACTGCGATGTGGAGGGGCCTATACATGGGATAACATAGATAACATGGGATAACATGGGATAACATGGATTACATGGGGTAACATGGGGTAACATAGGGATAACATGGATAACATGGGGTTACATGGGATAACATGGGATAACATGGGATAACATGGGATAACATGGGATAACATGGATAACATGGGATAACATGGGATAACATGGGATAACATGGGATAACATGGATAACATGGATAACATGGGATAACATGGATAACATGGGATAACATGGGATAACATGGATAACATGGGATAACATGGGTAACATGGGATAACATGGGATAACATGGGATAACATGGGATAACATGGATAACATGGGATAACATGGGATAACATGGATAACATGGGATAACATGGATAACATGGGATAACATGGGATAACATGGGATAACATGGGATAACATGGATAACATGGGATAACATGGATAACATGGGATAACATGGGATAACATGGGATAACATGGGATAACATGGATAACATGGGATAACATGGATAACATGGGATAACATGGGATAACATGGGGTAATATGGGATAACATGGGATAACATGGATAACATGGGATAACATGGGATAACATGGGGTAACATAGGGTAACATGGGATAACATGGGATAACATGGATAACATGGGATAACATGGGATAACATGGGGTAATACTGGATAACGTGGGATAACATGGGATAACATAGGGATAACATAGGATAATATGGGATAACATAGGGATAACATGGGTTTACATGGGATAACATAGGGTAATATAGAATAACATAGGGATAACATGGGGTTACATGGGAAAACATAGGGTAATATGGGATAACATAGGGATAACATGGGGTTACATGGGATAACATAGGGTAATATGGGATAACATAGGTTAATATAGAACATCATAGGGTAATATGGGATAGCATAGGGATAACATGGGGTTACATGGGATAACATAGGGTAATAGGGGATAACATAGGGATAACATGGGGTTACATGGGATAACATAGGGTAATAGGGGATAACATAGGGATAACATGGGGTTACATGGGATAACATAGGGTAATATGGGATAACATAGGGATAACATGGGGTTACATGGGATAACATGGATTACATGGGGTAACATAGGGATAACATAGGGATAACATGGGGTAACATGGATAACATGGGATAACATGGATTACATGGGGTAACATAGGGATAACATAGAGATAACAGGGAGTAACATAGGATAACATAGGGATAACGTGGATTACATGGAATAACATGGATTACATGGGATAACATAGGAGTAACATGGGATAACAACATGGATAACATGGAATAACATAGGATAACATAGGATAACATGTGGACAACATGGATTACATAGAATAACATATGGATAACACAGGACACGGGGGGGGCAGGGAGCAGGAAGCAGCCGCTCCTTCCCCTCCCCCCCCCCGCTCTCGCTTCCAGTAAGGGGCGTGGCCTCTGCGGTGACGTCACCACCGGGGATTCCCCACGGGGGGGGGAGGGGAAGTCGGCGCTTTCCCACGGGTGGGGGGGAGCCCCTTGGGGGGGGGGTCCCTATGGGGCTTTAATGGGGTTCTATGGGTGGGGGGGTAAAGGGGGGGGCTAAGGGGGGGTTCCCATAGGGGTTCATAGGGGGTTACCAATGGGGTGCCCCATAGGGAGTCAATGGGGGGGTCCCATAGGGGGGTTCCCATAGGGGGGTTCCCATAGGGGATAACCCATAGGGGGGATCAATGGGGGGGGTCCATAGGGGGGTTCCCATAGGGGGGTTCCATGGTGGGGTCCATAGGGGATAACCCATAGGGGGGGTTAAATAGGGGTCCATGGGGGGGTGCCCATAGGGGATAAAACATGGGGGGGTCCATAGGGGTTGCCCATAGGGGGGTCAATGGGGGGGTCTATAGGGGGTTCCCATAGGGGATAACCCATAGGGGGGGTCATTGGGGGGGTTCCATAGGGGTCAATGGGGGGGTGTCCATAGGGGGTTGCCCATAGGGGATAAACCATAGGGGGTCAATAGGCGGGTTCCGTAGGGGTCCATAGGGGGGTCAATGGGGGGGTGTTCATAGGGTTCCATAGGGGTCAGTGGGGGGTGCCCATGGGGGGGGTGTCCATAGGGTTCAATGGGGGGTTCCATAGGGGATAACCCATAGGGGGGTCAATGGGGGTTTCCATAGGGTTCCATAGGGGGATGTCCATAGGGTCCCATAGGGGTCAATGGGGGGGTCCATAGGGGTCTATAGGGTTCCATAGGGGTCAATGGGGGGGTCAGTGGGGGGGGTCCATAGGGGTCAATGGGGGTGTCAATGGGGGTGTTCTATAGGGTTCCATAGGGGTCAATGGGGGGGTTAATGGGGGGGTCCATAGGGTCCCATAGGGTTCAATGGGGGGTCCCATAGGGGTCAATGGGGGGGTCCATAGGGTTCCATAGGGGTTAATGGGGGGGGTCCATAGGGGGGTCAATGGGGGGGTGTCCATAGGGGTCAATGGGGGGGTCAATGGGGTTCAATGGGGGGGTCAAAGGGGGTCAATGGGGGGGTCAATGGGGGTCAATGGGGGGGTCCCCCCTCACTCACGTGTCCCCGTCCTCGTCCTGCTCGGTGGCCACAGCAATGTCAGCAGCCAATTGAGCCTCGGGGGGGGGAGGGGGGGGGGCAGGAGCCCCAGAGGGGGGGGGGGCAGAGCCCCGAACAGCGGCAACAGCGGCACTGGGGGGGGGGGGGAACCAATATCAGCCCTTTTGAACCCAATTTAACCCTTTTTAACCCAATTTTACCCTTTTTAACCCAATTTTACCCTTTTTAACCCATTTTTACCCTTTTAAACCCAATTTTACCCTTATTAACCCAATTTTAACCTTTTCTAACCCAATTCTAGCCTTTTGAACCCAATTTTACCTTTTTTACCCTAATTTTAGCCCTTTTTAAGCCAATTTTACCTTTATAACCCAATTTTAGCCCTTTTTAACCCAATTTTACCCTTTCTAACCCAATTTTACCCTTTTTGAACCCATTTTAACCCTTTTAAACCCAATTTTACCCCTTTTAACCCCATTTGAGACCTTCTTAACCCAATTTTACCCCTTTTAACCCAATTTCAGCCTTTTTTAACCCAATTTGAGCCCTTTTCAACCCAATTATAGCTTTTTTAATCCCAACTTTACTCTTTTTAACCCTTTTTAACCCAATTTCACCCTTTTAAACCCAGTTTTATCCTTTTAAACCCAATTTTAACCCTTTTTAACTCAATTTCACCCATTTTACCCCAAATTCCCCCATTTTCACCCAAAACCCCCCTCATTTCCCCCCCTCCCCCCCCCATCCTCACCTGCCATGGGGGGGGGAGGGACCCCCCCTACCGGAAGCGCTGGGGGGAGGGGGAGGGGCGGGGGGGGATCCCCTCGAGCCGCTTTGCAATAGGGAGGGGAGGGGAAGAGACCCCCACCCCTCCCCCCACCCCCTCCCCCTCCCCCTCCCCCCCCTCCCCCCGCCCCTCCCCCCCCCGTTACCGATCGCCTCTTCCGCAGGGGTAACGAGGCCTCGGGGGGTGGGGGAGGGGCGAGGGGGGGGGGTGGGGGGGGGAGGGGGGGTGGGGGGAGGGGGCCCCCCCCGGGGGGTGCGCAGATCAATGGGGCGCTCCTCCATTGAAGTCAATGGGAAGGGGGGAGGGGGGGGGAGGGGGAAGCCCCTTTGTGCCCCTCCCCCTTTCTAGCGCTCTCAGGCCCCTCCCCCCCCTTTTTTCCCGCGAATTTGGGGTCTCCGGCCCCTCCCCCTCCTCAATTTCCCGCGTTCCCCCCCCCCCAAAAACCCGAAGCGCGATCGAGCCCCGGGATTTCCCCGCGAAAAAGGCCGCCCCCTATTGGCCACGCCCCCTCTGACCACGCCCCCTTATGACCACGCCCCCTTCCCCATTGGCCACGCCCCCTCCCATTGAGTTCACCCCCTTTAAACCACGCCCCCTTCCCCCCATTGATCTCAATGAGCGCTCACCCCGTTGGCCCTCACCCCATTGACCACGCCCCCTCGTGGCCACGCCCATTCCCCGTTGGCCACGCCCCCTTCCCCATTGGTTTACCCCTTTAAACCACGCCCCCTTTCCCCCCATTGATCTCAATGAGCGCTCACCCCCCCCGTTGGCCCCCACCCCCTTGTGGCCACGCCCCCTTATGACCACGCCCCCTTCCCCATTGGCCACGCCCCCTCCCCGTTGGTTCCCCCTTTAAACCACGCCCCCTTCCCCCCCATTGATCTCAATCAGCGCTTACCCCCTTTAGGCCCCACCCCATTGGCCACGCCCCTTCTGACCACGCCCCCTCCCCATTGGCCACGCCCCCTCCCCATTGGTTTACCCCTTTAAACCACGCCCCCTTTCCCCCCATTGATCTCAATGAGCGCTCACCCCCCGTTGGCCCCCACCCCCTTGTGGCCACGCCCCCTCCCCTTGACCACGCCCCCTCCCAATTGGCCACGCCCCTCCCATTGCATTCACCCCTTTAAACCACGCCCCCTTCCCCCATTGATCTCAATGAGCACTCACCCCCTCTAGGCCACGCCCCCTTCCCGTTGGCCCCGCCCCCTTTGTGGCCCCGCCCCCGCTCGCTCCTCATTGGCTGAGGCCGTAGCCAATGGCTGTGCCCCCCCCAAGGGGGAATCCCCGCGGAGGGGGGAGGGGAAGGGGATTCCCCCCTGGTTGGACGAGGCCACGCCCCCTGTGGGAGGGGCTTGGGGAGCGGAGCTGACCCCTGGGGGCGTGGAGGGTACGAGGGGGGGGGGGGGGGGCAAAGGGGGGGGTAAACTGGGTTAAATTGGGTTAAATTGGGTTGAACTGGGTTAAATTGGGTTTAAACTGAGTTAAATCGGGTTAAACTGGGATAAACTGGGTTAAATTGGGATAAACTGAGTTAAATTGGGTTTAAACTGGGATAAACTGGGTTAAACTGGGTTATATTGGGTTAAACTGGATTATATTGGGTTAAATTGGGTTTAAATTGGGTTGAACGGAGTTAAACTTGGTCAAAATGGGTTAAATTTGGTTTAAACTGGGATAAACTGGGTTAAACTTGTTTAAACTGGGTTAAATTCTGTTAAATTGGGTTTAAACTGGGATAAACTGGGTTAAACTTGTTTAAACTGGGTTAAATTGGGTTAAACTGGGTTTAAACTGGGTTAAACTGAGTTAAACTGGGATAAACTGGATTAAATTGGGTCAAACTGGCTTAAATTGAGTTAAATTGGGTTTAAACTGGGATAAACTGGGTTAAATTGGGTTTAAACTGGGATAAACTGGGTTAAATAGGGTTAAACTGGATTATATTGGGTCAAACTGGCTTAAATTGAGTTAAACTGGGTTTAAACTGGGATAAACTCGATTAAACTGAATTAAATTGGGTCAAACTGGGTTATATTGGGTTTAAACTGGGTTAAACTGAGTTAAACTGGGATAAATTCGGTTAAATTGGGTTAAATTGGGATAAACTGGGTTTAAATTGTGTTAAACTTGGATAGACTCGGATAAACTGGGTTTAAATTGGGTTAAACTGGGTTTCAACTGGGTTAAACTGGTTTAAACTGGAACAAAGTGGGCTTAAATTAGGTTTAACTGGATTAAATGAGGTTAAACTGGGTTAAACTTGCTTGAACTGGGTTTAAATTGCATTTAAACTGGATTAAGCAGAATTAAATTGGGTTAAACTGAGTTGAACTGGGCTAAACTGGGTTAAACTGGGTTTAGACATGTATAGGGTGGGTTAAACTGGATCAGTCTGGTTTAAACTGGGTTATGCTGGGTTTTAACTGGATCAAACCGGGTTAAACTGTGTTTAGGCACGTTTAGAGTGGATTAAGCAGGATTAAACTGGTTTAAACTGATTTAAACTGGATTAAACTGGGTTTAAACTGGATTAAACTGGTTTAATCTGAATTTAAGCTGGTTTAAACTGGTTTAAACTGGATGAAACCGGTTTGGGGGGGGGGTTTAGGCCGGGTCAAGCTCAGGTCAGGACCCTTTGACCCCCAGACGACCCCTTTGCCCCTCCCCCCAGCAGGGGGCGCCGTGGGAACGGGGGGGAGGGGCTCACGGGAGGGGGGAGGGGCCGGAGCAATGTGATTGGTTGGGACGTGTCACGTGGTTGGAAGCCCTGCGGTGGTGTGAGGGTGAGACCCCCCCCCCCCTCTGCCCCATAACGGCCCCATAGAGACCCGGACCCCCCCCCCCCCCCACCCCATAGCATCCCTATGGCTGCCCCATAGAGACACAGACACCCCCCTCTCTGCCCCATAGCGGCCCCATAGAGACACAGACATCCCCCTCTCTGCCCCATAGCAGCCCCATAGAGACACAGACATCCCCCTCTCTGCCCCATAGCAGCCCCATAGAGACACAGACATCCCCCTCTCTGCCCCATAGCAGCCCATAGAGACACAGACATCCCCCTCTCTGCCCCATAGCAGCCCCATAGAGACACAGACACCCCCCCCTCTGCCCCATAGCAGCCCCATAGGGTTACAGACATCCCCCCACTCTGCCCCATAGAGACCAGGACAGCCCCCTTTTCTGCCCCATAGCATTGCTATGGCTGCCCCATAGACAATCAAACCCCCCCATTCTGCCCCATAGCCACCCCATAGCTGCCCTATGGCTGCCCTATAGAGATCTGGACCCCCCTGTCTGCCCCATAGCACCCCTATGGCTGCCCCATAGAGATCCTAACCACCCCTCTTCTGCCCCATAGCATCCCTATGGCTGCCCCATAGGGACACAGACCCCCCCCTCTACCCCATAGCAGCCCCATAGAGAGCAGGACCCCCCTCTCTCTGCCCCATAGCCACCCTATAGCTGCCCTATGACTGCCCCATAGAGACCCAAACCCTCCCCACTCTGCCCCATAACCACCCTATAGCTGCCCCATAACCACCCTATAGCTGCCCCATAGAGAGATGTTCATCCCCCCCCTTCTGCCCCATAGACGCCCTATGGTTGCCCCATAGACACTCGGACACCCCCCCCTCTGCCCCATAGCCTCCCTATGGCTGCCCCATAGAGACCCAAACCCTCCCCCCTCTGCCCCATAGCCGCCCCATAGAAATCTGCACCCCTCCTTTCTGCCCCATAGCATCCCTATTGCTGCCCCATAGCCACCCTATGGCTGCCCCACACCCCCCATGCCCTCCCCTTTGCCCTTGGCCTCAGCCTTGCCCCCCCCCCCCCCCCCGGTCCCCTCTGCCCCATAGCGTTACCCAATGAGGCCCTTGCCCCAGACACCCCCATGGGGCCACCCCAGCCTCTGCCCCACATCCCCCCCCCCATTGTCCCCTATGGGACAACCCAGCCCCTCTGCCCCACATCCCCCCCCCCATTATCCCCTATGGGGCAACCCAGCCCCTCTGCCCCACATCCCCCCCCGCATTATCTTCTATGGGACAACCCAGCCCCTCTGCCCCACATCCCCCCCCCATTATCCTCTATGGGGCAACCCAGCTCCTCTGCCCCACATCCCCCCCCCATTGTCCCCTATGGGGCAACCCAGCCCCTCTGCCCCACATCCCCCCCCCCATTATCCCCTATGGGGCAACCCATCCCCTCTGCCCCACATTCCTGCCCCCATAACCCTCCCTATGGGGCCCCATTGCTCCTCCCAATGGGTGTCAGGGGCCCCTTGATAAGGGGATGCTGGGTCCTGGTCCCTGCATCCATCCCTGCATCCGCATCCCTATATCCTTATATCTGCATCCCTATATTCCCTATATCAGCATCCCTATATCCCCTCCATTTGCATCCCTATATCCTCTATATCCACATCCCTATATCCCCTATATCGGTATCCTTATATTCCCTATATCCTTATCCCTATATCCTCTATATCTGCATCCCTTTATCCCTATATCTCCATCCCTATATCCTCTATAGCTGCATCCCTATATTCCCTATATCCTTATCCCTATATCCCTTATACCAGCATCCCTATATCCCCTATATCCACATCCCTATATCCCCATATCCTTATCCCTATATCCCCTATATCCTTATCCCTATATCCCCTATATCTCCAACCCTATATCCTCTATATCTGCATCCCTAGATCCCTGTATTCCCTATATCCTTCCCTATATCCCCGTTATCCCTCTATATCCCCATATCGCTGTCTCCCCTATAGCCGTGTTGTTCCTCTTTATCCCTATATCCCTTTATCCCTATATCCCTGCATCCTTCCCCATAACCCTCATCTCTCCCACAGCTCCATGGATTCCATCACTGCTCCGGACACCCATAACCCCATAGACCCCTCCAAACCCCCTAACCCCCATAACCCTATAGATCCCCCATCACCCCATAACCCCTCTGACTCCCCCAAACCCAATAACCCCCCATTACCCCATAACCCCCCATCAACCCCTAAGCCTATAGACCCTTCCAAACCCCATAACCCCCAATCACCCCATAACCCCCCTGACGCCCCCAAACCCCCTAACCCCCATAACCCCATAGACACCCCCAAACCCCATAACCCCCAATCACCCCCTAACCCCTCTGACCCCCCCAAACCCCATAACCCCCATAACCCCCCATTGCCCCATAACCCCATGGACACCCCCAAACCCCATAACCCCCCCGATACCCCCAAACCCCATAACCCCCATAACCCCATAGACATCCCCAAACCCCATAACCCCATAGAGCCCCCTAAACCCCATAGCTCCCCATTGCCCCATAGCCCCTCTGACCCCCCCAAACCCCATAACCCCCAATCACCCCCTAACCCCATAGACCCCCCCAAGCCCAAGCCCCCCACCCCCTCCCCCCTCCCCCCCCCTCCCCCTGGCCTCCCAGCTGCTCTTCTCCTCCCTCCGCTCCTCCTCCTCCTCCAACGCCCGTTTCTTCTCCAGCCCCTCCCCCCCCCTCCCCCCTTTCCCGCCGTTTAGCCTCCGCTTCCCGCCAAATCCTCACCCACTCCCGCCATTTGGAACCCGCCTTACGTCACTTTTCCCGCGTTTTCCCGCGCTTCGACCTGGACGCGGGAACTCCGGGTAATGGTTACCGGAGCCTCGCTCTGGCCGCGCGCCGCCTGGTGGCGCACTCCGCGCGCCGCTGCCGCGCCCTGGAGAGCGCGCGCCGCCAGGTGGCGCCAAAACCCCAGTTTTCCCGGGAAACCAACGCGGATTTGGCGCGCCGCCTGGAGGAGAGCGCGGGAAAGGCGGCGCTTTCCCGCCACGCCGCCGAGCTGGAGGCGTGCGCGGCGGGGCTGGCGCAGGTGCGCGCGCTCCTGTGCCTGGCGCGCCGGCTGCTGCGCGGGAGCGCGCCCGGGGAGCTGTTCCCGCGGGAGGGGGGGGGGGGGGGGGGGGAGGGGGAGGATGACGTCAGCGAGCTCGTGCTGCGAGAGTTCAGCACCATGAGGAATGGATGCTTCTATGGACGGTGCCTTGGGTTCCAGGTGATCACGTGGGGCGCTATGGGGTCTATAGGAGGGATATGGGGTGTATAGGGGTCTATGGGGCGGATATGAGGTGTATGGGGGTCTATGGGGTCTATGGGGGGTTATGGGGGGATATGGGTGTCTATGGGGGTCTATAGGGGGGACATGGGGTGTATGGGGTCTATAGGGGGAATATGGGGTGTATGGGTGTCTATGGGGGTCTATGGGGTCTGTAGGGGGGATATGGGGTGTATGGGGTTATATGGGGTCTATAGGGCGGATATGGGGTGTATAGGAGTCTATGGGGTGTATAGGGGTCTGTGGGGGGATATGGGGTTATATGGGGTCTATGGGGTCTATAGGGGGGATATGGGGTTATATGGGGTCTATGGGGTCTATAGGGGGGATATGGGGTGTATGGGGGGATATGGGGTGTATGGGGTCTATGTGGTCTATAGGGGGGATATGGGGTGTATGGGGGTCTATGGGGCCTATGGGGGGTCTATGAGGGTCTATGGGTGGTCTATGGGGAGATATGGGTTCTATGGAGTCTACAGGGGTCTATAGGGGGGATATGGCATATATGGGGTCTATGGGGGGTTATGGGGGTCCATAGGGGTCTATGGGTTCTATGGGGTCTATAGGTCTCTGTGTTCCCTGCAGTTCACCCCTGCGCTGCGCCCCTTCCTGCAAACAATCACCATTGGCCTCGTGTCCTTTGGGGAGAACTACAGCAAAGAGGACCCAGGCCTGGGTGAGCCCAATGGGGGCTATGGGGCTCTATGGGTGTCTATGGGGTCTCTATGGGTGTCTATGGGGTCTCTATGGGGTCTCTATGGGGTGTCTATGGGGTCTCTATGGGGTCTCTATGGGGTCTCTATGTGTCTCTATGTGTCTCTATGTGTCTCTATGGTCTCTATGTGTCTCTATGTGTCTCTATGGTCTCTATGTGTCTCTATGTGTCTCTATGGTCTCTATGTGTCTCTATGGTCTCTATGTGTCTCTATGTGTCTCTATGGGTCTCTATGTGTCTCTATGGTCTCTATGTGTCTCTATGTGTCTCTATGTGTCTCTATGTGTCTCTATAGGTCTCTATGGTCTCTATGTGTCTCTATGTGTCTCTATGGGTCTCTATGTGTCTCTATGGTCTCTATGTGTCTCTATGGGTCTCTATGTGTCTCTATGTGTCTCTATGTGTCTCTATGTGTCTCTATAGGTCTCTATGGTCTCTATGTGTCTCTATGGGTCTCTATGGGGCAGGAGTCTCCGCCAGCTCCCTCTTCACCACGGGGAAGTTTGCTCTGGACCCAGAGCTTCGTGGGGCTGAGTTCGAGCGTCAGACCCAACATCTTGGGATCAGCTTCTGGAAGCGCTTCTGGAGCCTGACCGAGAACGAGCTGCTGGCGGTGAGACCTATAGAGACCCGAGACCTATGGGGAGAGTCTATGGAGACCCTATGGGGGGAGCCTATAGAGAGCCTATTGAGAGAGCTTATGGGGAGAGAGAGCCTATGGGGAGAGCTCTATAGAGCCTATAGAGAGCCTATAGAGAGAGCCTATAGAGAGCCTATAGAGAGTCTATAGAGAGCCTATAGAGAGAGTCTATAGAGAGCCTATAGAGAGAGCCTAGAGAGAGCCTGTAGAGAGAGCCTATAGAGCATATAGAGAGCCTATAGAGAGAGCCTGTAGAGAGCCTATAGAGAGAGCCTATGGAGAGAGGGTATAGAGAGACCCTCTAGGTGTCACTGTAGCTCTCTATGGTCCCCATAGGTGTCACTGTAGCTCTCTATGGTTCCCCATAGGTGTTCCTATAGCTCTCCATACGTTTCCCTATATCACTATACTGCCCCTGGTGGCTGCTCCCCATATCCCCACTATAGACCAGATCAGAAGAAGGGGGCGTGTCCTCAGCTGACCCCGCCCGTCCCTGCACTATACCGCCCCCTGCAGGCCGCGCTGCATAGATCCCCATAGACACCCCATAGACACCCCATAGTGCCCCATAGAGCCCCATATCCCCCTCATAGACCCCCCAAATCCCCCCATATCCCCCCCATAAACCCCCATAGAGCCCAATATCCTCCCATAGCCCCCCATAGACCACCATAAAGCCCCATATCCCCCCCATATACCCCCATAGACGCCCCATAGAGCCCCATAGATGGCCTATAGAGCCACATAGACACCCCATAGACACCCCATAGACCCCATATCCCCTATCCCCAGTCTCTGGCCAGCATGGCTGCGGAGCCGGTTGACGTCTGTCGCCTGCTCTCGGTGCCCCCCATATCCCCCCCATAGACCCCATATCTCCCCCCTAGACCCCCATAGACACCCCATAGACCCCCATATCCCCCCCCTAGAGCCCCATATCTCCCCCATAGACCCCAATAAACGCCCCATAGACCCCCCATATCCCCCCATAGACACCCCATAGACCCCCATAGACACCCCATATCCCCCCATAGACACCCCATAGACCCCCATAGACCCCCATAGACCCCCTATATATCCCCCCAGTCTCTGGCCAGCATGGCTGCGGAGCCGGTTGACGTCTGTCGCCTGCTCTCGGTGCCCCCCATATCCCCCCCATACCCCCCCATAGTCCCCCATAGACACCCCATAGACACCCCATAGACCCCATAGCCCCCCATAGACACCCCATAGACCCCCATAGACCCCATAGACACCCCATAGACACCCCATAGACCCCCATAGACTCCCATAGACACCCCATATCCCCCCATATACCCCCATAGACACCCCATAGACACCCCATATCCCCCCATAGACCCCCATAGACCCCCATATCTCCCCCATAGAGCCCCATATCCCCCCCATATCTCCCACATAGCCCCCTAAAGAGCCCCATAGCGCCCCATATCCCCCCCATAGACCCACATAGACACCCCATAGACACCCATAGATGCCCTATAGAGCCCCATATCCCCCCATAGATCCCCATAGAGCCCCATAGATCCCTATATACACCCATAGATGCCCTATAGACCTTATATATCCCCCCAGTCTCTGGCCAGCATGGCCGCGGAGCCGGTTGACGTCTGTCGCCTGCTCTCGGTTCCCCCCATAGACACCCATATCCCCCCATATCCCCCCATAGACACCCCATATCCCCCCATAGACCCCCCATAGACCCCCATATCCCCCCATATCCCCCCCATAGACACCCCATAGACACCCTATAGAGCCCCATAGACCCCATAGACACCCATAGACACCCCATAGACCCTATATATCCCCCCAGTCTCTGGCCAGCATGGCTGCAGATCCAGTTGACGTCTGTCGCCTGCTCTCGGTGCCCCCTGAGCCCCTGGAGCTGCCGCTGGCCTCGAACCCGCAGCTCTCGGTTACCATCCCCCCCCCCGTGGCTCACAGTGGCCCCGCCCCCATCCGGATGAGGCTGCTGTCACACCGCCTGCGCCAGGGGCAGGTAGGGGGGAGCTATGGGGGGGTATGGGGTCTATGGGGCTCTATAGGGCGATATGGGGGTCTATGGGGGTCTATGGGGTGTCTATGGGGGGCTCTATGGGGGGATATGGGGTCTATGGGGTGTCTATGGGGGTCTATGGGGGGTTATGGGGTCTATGGGGTCTATGGGGTCTCTATGGGGCGCTATGGGGCAATATGGGGATGTATGGGGTTATATGGGAGTCTATGGGCCGCTATGGGGTCTATGGGGCAATATGGGGCTCTATGGGGATGTATGGGGTTATGTGGGGGTCTATGGGGTCTATGGGGTGCTATGGGGCTCTATGGGGGCGATATGGGGGTCTATGGGGGAGATATGGGTGGCATATGGGGGGATATGGGGGCATATGGGGGGGATATGGGGGGACATGGGGTCTATGGGGGTCTAAGGTGGTCTATGTGGGTCTATGGGTGTCTATGGGGGTCTATGAGGATGTGTGGGGTTATATGGGGGTCTATGGTGGTGAATAGGATCTATGGGTCTCTATGGGATTCTATTGATCTCTATTGATCCCTATTGATCTCTATGTGTCTCTATTGCTCCCTATTGACCTCTATTGATCCCTATTGATCTCTATTGCTCCCTATTGACCCCTATATCTCCCCTCCCCCCCCAGGACAGCGCCGCCCTCAGCGCCATCACCCTCAGCACCGAACGCTGGGGCTGGACCTTCCCTGGCCCCTCCCCCTCGGGGGGGGGCGTGTCCTCCCTGGGGGGCGCGCTCCGCGCGGTGGGCGGGGCCTGGGTGGGCGTGTCCAGAGCCGGAGGGGGCGTGGCCAAGGGGGGAGGGGGCGTGGCCTCGAGGGCCCTGCCCCCCTCCCCCTCCCTCCTCGTGCACTTCCACGGGGGGGGGTTCGTGGCGCAGACCTCGCGCTCGCACGAGCTCTACCTGCGCGCGTGGGCGCGGGACGTGCGCGCGCCCGTGCTGGCCGTGGACTACGCGCTCGCCCCCGAGAGCCCCTTCCCGCGCGCGCTCGAGGAGTGCTTCTACGCGTACTGCTGGGCCATGAGGCACTGCCGGCTGCTGGGTGCGTAATGACGTCATGACGTAAGGGGTGACGTCATGACGTAGGGGGGAGGGGGGACTACGCGCTCGCCCCCGAGAGCCCCTTCCCGCGCGCGCTCGAGGAGTGCTTCTACGCGTACTGCTGGGCGCTCAGGCACTGCCGCCTGCTGGGTGCGTCTGACGTCAGCACGTAAGGGGGTGGAGCCTGTGGGGGACGTGGTGACGTAATGACGTAAGGGGGCGTGGCATAATGGGGGTGGAGCTAGGGGATGTGGTGACGTCATGACGTAAGGGGGAGGGGCTGTCCCATACACGTGCTCCTGGGTGCTTGCGTGGTGACGTCAGGGCGTAAGGGGGAGGGGCGTATGGGGGGAGGGGCTTGAGACAGGTAGGGGAGGGGCGATGTGGTGACGTCATGATGGAGGGGGCTGTCCCATACACGTGCTGCTGGGTGCTAAGGCATTGCTGGGTGCTGGGTGCGTGCGTGGTGACGTCATGACGTAAGGGGTGGGGCTTGAGATAGATGTGGGAGGGTCTATGGGAGGGAGGGGTGATATGGTGACGTCATTACTGATAGGGAGGGGTGAGGCGATAGGGAGAGGGATGTGAGGCTGTCGACACGTGGGGTATAGGGAGGTCTCGGTGACGTCATGACGTCACGACGTAAGGGGGAGGGGCTATGGGGACTACGCGCTCGCCCCCGGGAGCCCCTTCCCGCGCGCGCTCGAGGAGTGCTGCTACGCGTACTGCTGGGCGCTGCGGCACTGCCGGCTGCTGGGTGCGTGTGACGTCATGACGTAAGGGGGTGGAGCCTATAGGGGGGGGGGGATGTGGTGACGTCATGACGTAGGGGGGGGGGAGGGGGGACCCCTTCCCGCGCGCGCTCGAGGAGTGCTTCTACGCGTACTGCTGGGCGCTGCGGCACTGCCGGCTGCTGGGTGCGTGTGACGTCATGACGTCGTGACGTACGGGGGGAGGGGCTATGGGGTGACGTCATGACGTAGGGTGGGAGGGGCTATGGGGGACTACGCGCTCGCCCCCGAGAGCCCCTTCCCGCGCGCGCTCGAGGAGTGCTTCTACGCGTACTGCTGGGCGCTGAGGCACTGCCGGCTCCTGGGTGCGTGTGACGTCAGCACGTAAAGGGGAGGGGCTAGGGGGAAAGGGGAGGGGCTTGAGGTAGATAGGGGTGGGGATAGGGGGGGAGGGAGGGGCGATGTGGTGACGTCATGAGGTGGGAGGGAGGGGGACCTGTCCCATACTCGTAGTGCTGAACGCTAAGGCAATGCCGGCTGCTGGGTGCATGTGACGTCATGAAGCGACGTCATGACGTAGGGGGCGTGGTATAAAGGGGGTGGAGCTAGGGGATGTGGTGTCGTCATGACGTAGGGGGGAGGGGGTATGAGAGCTGTCCCATACACGTGCTGCTGGGTGCTAAGGCACTGCCGGGTGCTAGGTGCGTGTGACGTCAGCGCGTAAGGGGGTGGAGCCTATGGGGACGAGGGAGTGGCTTGAGACAGGTGGGGGAGGGGCTATGTGGTGACGTCATGATGTAGTGGGAGGGGTTAGGAGGAAGGAATAGGGAGAGGGATGTGAGGCTGTCGACACGTGGGGCATAGGGAGGGCTCAGTGACGTCATGACGTCACGACGTAAGGGGGAGGGGCTATGGGGACTACGCGCTCGCCCCCGAGAGCCCCTTCCCGCGCGCGCTCGAGTGCTGGGTGCGTGTGACGTCAGCACGTCGTGACGTATGGGGGCGTGGCATAATGGGGGTGGAGCTAGGGGATGTGGTGACGTCATGACGTGGGGGGGGAGGGTCTGTCCCATACACGTGCTGCAGGGTGCTAAGGCACTGCCGCGTGCTGGGTGCGTGCGTGCTGACGTCAGGGCGTAAGGGGGCGTGGCTTGCTACAGGTGGGGGAGGGGCTTGAGACAGGTGGGGGAGGGGCTATGTTGTGACGTCATGATGGAGGGGGAGGGGCGAGAAGGAAGGGAAGGGATCTGGGGATGCTGGCTGATGGGGGCGTGGTTATTTCGCCGTGACGTCATGACGTAGGGGGAAGGGATGCGGGGCTGCTGGGGACGTGGGGGCTTCCCCTATAGATTCCTATGCATCCCCTATACATTCTCTATAGATCTCTATAGATCCCTATACATCCCTATACCCTGTAGGTCCCCATACATCCCTGATATATCCCTATCGCACCCCCTATATGTCCCTATAGTACCCCTTGTATGTCCCTATAGCACCCCTATATATCCCCATACATCCCTATAGCACCCTTTATATGTCCCTTTAGCACCCCACATACATCCCCACAGCACCCCTCATCATCCCTGTAGCACCCCTTATATGTCCTTATAGCATCCCCATGCATCCCTATTGCACCCCCTATATATCCCCATCCATCCCTATAGCACCCCCCATATGTCCCTATAGCACCCCCTCTATATCCTCATACATCCCTATAGCACCCAGTATATGTCCCCATACACCCCTACAGCATCGCCCATAGACCCCTATGTCTCCCCTATAGCCCCTCCATACACCCCTATAGCCCCCCCATACATCCTTATAGCTCCTCCATACACCCCTATATCCCCTCCATAGACCCTTATTACCCCCCAATACATCCCTATGACTCCCCTTAGCCCCGCCCACAACCCCCTTAGCACCGCCCCCAATTAGCATAACCCCGCCCACACTGTTCTAAGCCCCGCCCCCCCCGGCTCCACGGCCGCCCGCGTGTGCCTGGCTGGGGACAGCGCAGGGGGTAACCTGAGACCCCCATAGCCCCGCCCCCCCCCCCCCCCCCAATTAGCATATCCCCGCCCCCCAATGCATCCCTATGGCTCCCTAAGCCCCGCCCACATTGACATAAGCCCCGCCCCCCCAGGCTCCACGGGCTCCCGCGTGTGCCTGTCAGGTGACAGCGCGGGGGGTAACCTGGTCCTGGCCGTGGCTCTCCGCGCAGCCGCAGTTGGGGTGTCCTGAGATCCCTGCAGCCCCATACATCCTATAGCACCTCCCATACATCCTATAGCACCTCCTGTATATCCTATAGCACCTCCTATACATCCTATAGCACCTACTATACATCCTATAGCACCTCCATACATCCCTATGGCACCTCCTGTATGTGCCTATAGCACCTCCTGTATGTGCCTATAGCAGCCACTATATGTGCCTATAGCACCTCCTGTATGTGCCTATAGCACCTCCTGTATGTCCTTATAGCACCCCCTATACATCCCTATGGCACCCTTTATATCTCCCTATAGCACCCCACATACATCCCCATAGCACCCCCCGTACATCCCTGTAGCACCCCCATGCATCCCTATTGCACCCCCTATATATCCCCATCCAGCCCTATAGCACCCCCATACATCCCTGTAGCACTCCCTGTATATCCCTATAGAACCCCCTCTATATCCCCATACATCCATATAGCACCCCATATATATCCCTATAGCACCCACTATATATCCCCATAGCACCCACTATATATCCCCATATACCCCTATAGCATCGCCCATAGACTCCTATGTCTCCCTTGTAGCCCCCCATACATCCTTATAGCCCCTCCATAGACCCTTATTACCCCCCAATACATCCCTAAGGCTCTCCCATAGCCCCGCCCCCAGTCCCCATAGCTCCGCCCCCTTAGCCATAAGCTCCGCCCACACCCCCTCTAGGCTCCGCCCCCTAACCCAAGCCCCGCCCCCTCAGGCTCCACGGGCTCCCGCGTGTGCCTGGCCGGTGACAGCGCAGGGGGTAACCTGAGACCCCCATAGCCCCGCCCCCCCCATTAGCATATCCCCGCCCCCTTTAACCCTAATTAGCATAGCCACGCCCACACTGATGTAAGCCCCGCCCCCCCAGGCTCCACTGCCTCCCGCGTGTGCCTGTCCGGTGACAGCGCGGGGGGTAACCTGGTCCTGGCCGTGGCTCTCCGCGCAGCCGCAGTGGGTGTGCGCGCTCCCGCGGGGCTCGTGGCCGCCTACCCCGTGACCCTGGTGCGCGCGGCCGCGTCCCCCTCCCGGCTGCTGACGCTGCTGGACCCGCTGCTGCCGCTGGGGGTGCTCTGCAGGTGCCTGGCGGCTTATGCGGGTGAGGGAGATGTGGGGCAGGTGTGGGGCACAGAGGGGATGTGGGGCAGGGGGGGATGTGGGGTGGGGATATGGGGTGATGTGGGGCAGGTGTGGGGCTGGGGGTGCTCTGCAGGTGCCTGGCGGCATATGCCGGTGAGGAGGTGGGGGGGGGGATGGGGGGCAGGTGTGGGGCACAGAGGGGATGTGGGGCTGGGAGCACTTGGGGGGCTGGGGCTGGGGGTGCTCTGCAGGTGCCTGGCGGCTTATGCCGGTGAGGAGATGGGATGGGGGGCACAGAGGGGATATGGGGTGATGTGGGGCTGGGGGTGGCATGTGGGGCAGATGTGGGGCTGAGAGAGATGGGGGAGATGTGGGGTGGGAGACACTTGGGGGGCAGATGTGGGGCACAGAGGGGATGTGGGGCAGGAAGCACTTGGGGGGCTGGGGGGAGATGTGGGGCAGGGGTTGATGTGAGGTGGAACTTGGGGAGTGGGGGGGACTTGTGGGGCTGGGAGCACTTGGGGGGCAGATGTGGGGCTGGGAGCATTTGGGGGTTGGGGGTGAGGTGGGGCAGGAAGCACTTGGAGGGCAGAGAGGACTTGGGGGTCATGGGGAAGATGTGGGATGGGAACTTGGGGGGCACTGGGGGCATGTGGGGTGGGACTTGGGAAGAGTGGGGGGATGTGGGGCAGATATGGGGCAAAGGGGACTTGGGGGGCACAGAGGAGATGTGGGGCAGGAAGCACTTGGGGGGGCACTGGAAGGATGTGGGATGGGGGGACTTGGGGGGCTGTGGGGGAGATGTTGGGGGCAGGGGCAATTGGTGGATAGTGGAACTTGTGAGGCAGTGTGGGGGGATGTGGGGCTGGGAGCCCTTGGGGGGCCGGGGGGGGTGAGATGTGGGGCAGGGGGGGATGTGGGGGTCAGTGGATGTGGGGCAGAAAGCACTTGGGGGGCACAGGGGGGACTTGGGGGGCTGGGTTTATGTGGGTATGGGGGGGTCACTTGTGGGTCGCTGGGGTCAATGTGGGTCCCGTCCCCACCCCCCTCTCTCCCCTCCCCTCCCAGGGTCAGAGCCAGGGTCTGATCCTGAGCCTGCCCCTCCCCCCCGGAAGTCTCTGCTGCAGCAGATCCGACAGGGGCTGACCTGGCTGCGGGGGGGCAGCAAAGGAGGTGAGGGGGTCACGGGGGGGTCACACAGGGGTCACGTGTGGGGCACGTGTGGGTCACGTGTGGGTCACCTAGGGGTCAGATGTGGGTCAGTTATGGGGCACTGTGGGTTACTTGTGGGTCACTTATAGATCAGGTAAGGGTCACAGAGGGGTCACTTATGGGGGGTTGGGGGTCACTTATAGGTCACATGGGGGTCACATAGGGGTCAGTTGTACGTTAGATAGGGGTCACGTATAGGTCACTTGGGGGTCACTTGTGGGTCACTTATAGGTCAGATAGGGGTCACATAGGGGTCACATATGGGGTGCTGGGAGTCATAGGTCAGATTGGGGTCACATAGAGATCACTTATAGGTTAGATAGGGGTCATGTATAGGTCACTTATGGGTCACATGGGGGTCATTTGTGGGTCACATATAGGTCACATAGGGGTCACATAGGGGTCACTTATAGGTTAGATAGGGGTCACATATGAGTCACATGGGGTCACTTATGGGTCATATGGGGGTCACTTATGGGTCACATAGGGGTTACTTATGGCTCAGATAGGGGCCACTTACGGGTCAGATCGGGTCACATAGGGGTCATTTATAGGTCAGATAGGGGTCAGATAGGGGTCATTTATAGGTTACATAGGGTCACATATGAATCACACGGGGGTCACTTACGGGTCACATAGGGGTCACTTATGGGGTGCTGGGGGTCACACAGGGGTCACTTATGGGTCAAATGGGGGTCACGCAGGGATCACTTATGGGTCAAATGGGGGTCACTTATGGGTCACATGGGGGTCACTTATGGGGTGCTGGGGGTCACACAGGGGTCACTTATGGGTCACACAGGGGTCACATCCATCTCTCCCCTCCCCCCAGCCCCGAAGCAGGAGGAGCCTGAGCCTCAGGAGGATGAGGAGGACGAGGAGGGGGAGGGGCCGGATGACGTCACCGATGACGTCACCGCGGAGGGGGAGGAGCCTTACCCGGACCGGTTCCGCCCCCTGCGCCCGCGCGGCCCCTCCCCCCCCCCCCTCTTCCGGGTCCCCCCCTCCCCCATCGCCCGGAGCCCTCTCGTGTCCCCCCTGCTGGCGCCTGATGAGCAGCTGAGAGCCCTGCCCCCCCTGCACCTGGTGGTGAGACACATAGAGACCTATAGAGACCTATAGGGACACATAGAGACATATAGAGACACATAGAGACACATAGAGACACATAGAGACACATAGAGACACATAGAGACCATAGAGACACATAGAGACACATAGAGACCATAGAGACCCATAGAGACCCATAGAGACACATAGAGACACATAGAGACACATAGAGACCATAGAGACACATAGAGACACATAGAGACCATAGAGACACATAGAGACACATAGAGACACATAGAGACCATAGAGACACATAGAGACCTATAGAGACACATAGAGACCATAGAGACACATAGAGACCATAGAGACACATAGAGACCATAGAGACACATAGAGAGAGACACATAGAGACCCATAGAGACACATAGAGACACATAGAGACACATAGAGACCATAGAGACCCATAGAGACCCATAGAGACACATAGAGACACATAGAGACACAGAGACACATAGAGACCTATAGGGACCTATAGAGACACATAGAGACACATAGAGACCCATAGAGACACATAGAGACACATAGAGACCATAGAGACCCATAGAGACACATAGAGACCATAGAGACACATAGAGACACAGAGACACATAGAGACCTATAGGGACCTATAGAGACACATAGAGACACATAGAGACCCATAGAGACACATAGAGACACATAGAGACCATAGAGACCCATAGAGACACATAGAGACACATAGAGACACAGAGACACATAGAGACCTATAGGGACCTATAGAGACACATAGAGACACATAGAGACCCATAGAGACACATAGAGACACATAGAGACCATAGAGACCCATAGAGACACATAGAGACCATAGAGACACATAGAGACACAGAGACACATAGAGACCTATAGGGACCTATAGAGACACATAGAGACACATAGAGACCATAGAGACACATAGAGACCATAGAGACACATAGAGACACATAGAGACCCCATAGACCTTCATTGTATCTCTCCCCTCCCCCCCAGGCCTGTGCCCTGGACCCCCTGCTGGACGACTCCGTTGCCCTGGCCCGGCGCATGCGCGCGCTGGGCGCCCACGTGACCCTGCCCCATAGAGACCCATAGAGACCCCATAGATCCCAATAGAGCCCCATAGAGACCCATAGAGACCCCATAGAAACCCCATAGAGACCCATAGAGACCCCATAGAGACCCATAGAGACCCATAGAGACGCCATAGAAACCCCATAGATCCCCATAGAGACCCCATAGAGACCCATAGAGACCCCATAGACACCCCATAGAGACCCATAGAAACCCCATAGATCCCCATAGAAACCCCATATCTCCCTATAGAGATCCATAGAGACCCATAGATGTCTCTCCCCCCCCCCCAGGCCTGCGCCCTTGACCCCCTATTGGACGACTCCGTGGCCCTGGCCCGGCGCATGCGCGCGCTGGGCGCCCACGTGACCCTGCCCCATAGAGACCCATAGAAACCCCATAGAGACCCATAGATCCCCATAGAGACCCATAGAGACCCCATAGAGACCCATAGATCCCCACAGAGACCCATAGACACCCCATAGAGACCCCATAGAGACCCATAGACACCCCATAGAGACCCCATAGAGACCCATAGACACCTCATAGAGACCCCATAGAGACCCATAGACACCTCATAGAGACCCCATAGAGACCCATAGACACCTCATAGAGACCCCATAGAGACCCATAGAAACCCCATAGAGACCCATAGGGACCCCATAGAGACCCATAGAAACCCCATAGAGACCCATAGGGACCCCATAGAGACCCCATAGAGACCCCATAGAGACCCATAGAGACCCCATAGAGACCCATAGCGACCCATAGAGTCCCCATAGAGACCCCATATAAACCCCATAGAAACCCCATAGAGACCCCATAGATCCCCATAGAGACCCCATAGAGACCCCATAGAAACCCTATAGACACCCCATAGACCCCATTGTCTCCCTTCCCCCCCCAGGCCTGTGCCCTCGACCCCCTGCTGGACGACTCCGTGGCCCTTGCCCGGCGCATGCGCGCGCTGGGCGCCCACGTGACCCTGCGCGTGCTCCCGGACCTGCCCCACGGCTTCCTGAGCCTGGCGCCGCTGAGCGCCGGGAGCGCGCGCGCCGCGGGGCTGTGCGCGCGCCTGATCCGGGGCGTGCTGGCGGGAAACGGGGGGGGAGGGGCCGCGGGAAACAGGGGCGGGAGCGCGGGGAATAGGGGGTGGAGCGCGGGAACTGGGGGTGTAACCGCGGGAAATGTGGGCGGGGCCGCGGGGAATGTGGGTTTAACCGCGGGAAGTGGGGGTGTAACCGCGGGAAACGTGGGGGGGAGCGCGGGAAATAGGTTTGTGAACGCGGGAATTGGAGGGGGAAGCGCGGGGAATGTGAGCGCGGGAAGTGTGGGGAGCGCGGGAAATGTGGGGGGGAGCGCGGGAAATGTGAGGAGCGCGGGAAGTGGGGGGGGGAGCGTGGGAATTGGAGGGGTAACCGCGGGAAATGTGTGCGCGGGAAATGTGAACGCGGGAACTGGGGGGGTAACCGCGGGAAATGTGGGCGGGGCTATGGGGAGTGGGGGGAGGAGCGCGGGAAACGCGGGTGTAACCGCGGGAAATGTGGGCGTGGCCGCGCTGGGCGGAGCCCCCTGCTGGGACGAGGAGTGGGAGGAGCCTGAGGACACGTGGGCGGACGCGTGGGAGGACCCGTGGGACACGTGGGAGGGGGGAGGGGAGGTGGGGGCTGCCCTATATGATGGGAGGAGGGGGTCGGTCATTGGGGGCTCAGCCCCATATGATGTGGGGCGGAGGGGGTCGGTAATGGGGGCGTCTATAGGGGGCTCTGCCCTATATGATAGCACTAGAAGGGGGTCACTTATAGGGGGTTCTGCCCCATATGATAGCACTAGACGGGGGTCAGTGCTGGGGGGCACATCTATAGGGGGCTCTGCCCTATATGATGTGGGGCGGAGGGGGTCAGTGCTCACTGGGACCCCTATAGGGGGCTCTGCCCCATATGATGGAGCAAGAAGGGGGTCAGTGTTGGGGGGCTCAGCCCCATATGATAGCACTAGAAGGGGGTCGGTTATTGGGGCCTCTGCCCCATATGATGTGGGGCGGAGGGGGTCAGTGCTAAGTGGGACCCCTATAGGGGGCTCTGCCCTATATGATAGCACCAGAAGGGGGTCGGTTATAGGGGGCTCTGCCCTATATGATAGCACCAGAAGGGGGTCAGTTATAGGGGGCTCTGCCCTATATGATGGGGGGAGAAGGGGGTCGGTGCTGGGGGGCACGTCCATAGGGGGCTCTGCCCTATATGATGTGGGGCGCAGGGGGTCGGTGATGGGCGGTTCTGCCCCATATGATGGGGGGAGAAGGGGGTCGGTGCTCATGGGGGTCCGGAGCGGTGGGACCCATAGCAAGGCTGCTGGGACCCATAGCGACAGTGGGACCCATAGCACTGGCACTGCTGCGACCCATAGCAAGGCTGGTGTGCCCCATAGCGACAGCACCACTGTGACCCATAGCACCACTATTGTGCCTCAAAGCACCACTGCTGTGCCCCATAGCACCATTGCTGTGCCCCATAGCACTGGCACCTCTGTGCCCCATAGCAGTGGCACCTCTGTGCCCCATAGCACTGGCACAGCTGTGCCCCATAGCACCACTGCTGTGCCCCATAGCACCACTGCTGTGCCCCATAGCACCATTGTGCCCCATAGCACCACTGCTGTGCCTCAAAGCACCACTGCTGTGCCCCATAGCACTGGCACTGCTGTGCCTCAAAGCACCACTGCTGTGCCCCATAGCACCAGCACCACTGTGCCCCATAGCACTGGCACAGCTGTGCCCCATAGCACTGGCACTGCTGTGCCCCATAGCACCACTGCTGTGCCCCATAGCGCCACTATTGTGCCTCAAAGCACCACCTCTGTGCCCCATAGCACTATTGTGCCCCATAGCACCAGCACTATTGTGCCCCATAGCACTGGCACCACTGTGCCCCATAGCACTACTGTGCCCCATAGCACTGGCACCACTGTGCCCCATAGCACCACTATTGTGCCTCAAAGCACCACTGCTGTGCCCCATAGCACCACTGCTGTGCCCCATAGCACCAGCACTATTGTGCCCCATAGCGCCACCGCTCCGCCCCATAGCGCCGGCCCCACTGCACCCCCGCCCCACATCCGTGGGTCCGAGGGGGGCTCCCCCCCACCCCCCCCCCATAGCTGGGGGTCAGCGTCGCCGTCCCAGCGGCCCCGCAGGGCCCTGAGCCCCATAAGTGTGGGTCTCAGCCCCATAGCGACAATAAAGACCCATTGATAACCCGGTATGACGTCATCGAGCTGTCAGCCAATCAGAGCGCGGCGCTTGAGCCTCTCAGCCAATCACGTTGCGTTAACACTGGTCTATGAGAGCTCTCTCTGCCCCACACAATGGGGGGTTCAGATGCTCTTTATTGACCCCCAAGTGCACAAGGGGGGGGGAATCTATGGGGCAGAGCCCCATAAGTGTGGGGGGATGGGAATGGGAATGAATACAATTGGGTTCTATGTCACAATAGGGGGGGAGGGTCCCCTCTGCCCCATAGATTACAAAGCAGGGTCCCCCTCCCGCCCCATAAGTGCTCCCCCCTCTGCCCCATAAGTGAGAACCTCCTGCCCCATAAGTCACAGAACTGGGCTCTTCCCTGCCCCATAGATTGCAGGGTAAGGTCCTCCTCTGCCCCATCATTGTCCCCTCTCTGCCCCATAAGTGACCCTTTCCGCCCCATAACTGTCGCCATCTGGCCCATAAGTGCCCCACTCCTGCCCCATAAGTGCTCCCCTCTGCCCCATAATTGCCCCCTTTCTACCCCATAACTGTTCTTCTCTGCCCCATAACTGCCCCCTTCCTGCCCCATAAGTTACCCCTCCTGCCCCATAACTGCCCCATAACTGTTCTTCTCTGCCCCATAACTGCCCCATTTCTGCCCATTCAATTACCCCTTCCTGCCCCATGAGTGCCCCATAACTGCTCTTCTCTGCCCCACAAGTTACCCTGTCCTGCCCCATAACTGTTCTCCTCCGCCCCATAAGTTACCCCCCTCTGCCCCATAACTGTTATTATCTGCCCCATAACTGCCCCATTTCTGCCCCATAACTGCCCCAATCTACCCATTCATTTACCCCTTTCTGCCCCATAAGTGTCCCCATCTGCCCCACAAGTTACCCTGTCCTGCCCCATAACTGTTATTATCTGCCCCATAACTGCCCCCTTTCTGCCCCACAAGTTACCCCTCCTGCCCCATAACTGGTCTTCTCTGCCCCATAACTGCCTCTTCCTGCCCCATAACTGTTATTATCTGCCCCATAACTGCCCCACTCCTGCCCCTCCCCCTCACACCCCCACCGAGCTCCTCTCCGGCCCCTCCCCCCCCTTCCTCCCCCCGTGACCCCTGACCCCCCCTCCCCCTCCCCCCCCCCCACTCCTGCAGCCCCCCCCTGAGCACCAGCAGGGCCGAGGCCAGGGCGGCCCCGCCCCTCCCCCCACTTCCGGCCCCGCCCCCTCCCCCCACCGGAAGTTGCATCAGCAGCGTCCCCACGGCCGCCATGGAGTCCTCGGTGGGCTCCAGGGTCAAAGGCCACACCCCCGGGCCGCGGGGGGGGCGCTAGTGCGCAGGCGCAGGGCACCATAGAGACTGCAATGGGGGCCATAGAGACTGGGCTGGAGGCCATAGAGACTACATTGTGCCCTATAGAGACTACATTGTGCCCTATAGAGCCCATAGTCTGCCCTATAGCACCTACATTGTGCCCTATAGAACCTACGTTCTGCCCTATAGCACCTACATTGTGCCCCATAGAGACAGCATTGGGCCCCATAGAGACTACACTGTGCCCCATAGAGCCAACATTGTGCCCCATAGAGGTCATATTCTGACCCATAGAACCTACGTTGTGCCCCATAGAACCCACATTCTGACCCATGGAGACATTGTGCCCCATAGAACCTGCGTTCTGACCCATATTGCCCACATTGTGCCCCATAGAACCTGTGTTCTGACCCATAGGACCTATGTTCTGCCCCATAGA
The DNA here is from genome assembly GCF_012275295.1 of Melopsittacus undulatus. NCBI lineage: Eukaryota > Metazoa > Chordata > Aves > Psittaciformes > Psittaculidae > Melopsittacus > Melopsittacus undulatus. The sequence goes on along the minus strand of NW_022993938.1, from coordinate 2,628 downwards.
GCCCATATTCTGCCCTATAGAGCCCATGTTCTGCCCCATAGAACCTATGTTCTGACCCATAGAGCCCACATTGTGCCCTACAGAACCCATAGTATGACTCACAGAGCCCATTTTCTGCCCCACAGGTCCCACATTCTGCCCTGTAGGTGCCATAGACGCCATGTTCTGCCCCATAGGCCCCATATTCTGACCCATAGACCCAATGGTCCCTGGTTTCTGCCCCATAGACCCCTCACTCTGCCCTGTACAGCCCCCATTCTCCAACGTAACCCCCCCTTTCTGCCCCATAGCTGCCCCATAGACCCCCATAGATCCCTCATTCTGCCCCATAGGCCCCTCTTTCTGCCCCATAGATCCCCCATAGACCCCCATAACACCCTCTTTCTGCCCCATACCCCTCTCATTCCACCCCATAGACCCCTGTTTCTGCCCCATAGCTGCCCCATAGACCCCTGTAACCCCCTCTTTCTGCCCCATAACCTCCTGCTTCTGCCCCATAGCTCCATTATTCCACCCTGTACACCCCCCTTTCTGCCCCATAGCTCCTTCATTCTGCCCCATAGCTGCCCCATAGACCCCTGTAACCCCCTGTTTCTGCCCCACAGCTCCCTCATTCTGCCCCATAGATCCCCCTTTCTGCCCCATAGCTGCCCCATAGACCCCCATAACCCCCTGTTTCTGCCCCATAGGCCCCCCTTTCTGCCCCATAACTCCCTGTTTCTGCCCCATAGCTCCTTCACTCTGCCCCATAGCTGCCCCATAGCCCTCCATAACCCCCTCTTTCTGCCCCATAGCCGCCCCACCCCCCCCCCCCTCCCCCCCGGAAGCACACCACCACCACCCCGAAGGGCCTGCTGGCCATGTGACACATCATCTTCCTCCTCCTCCTCCTCCTCCTCCTGCCCTCCAGGCCCCGTTTCCCCTTCCACAGCCCCAGCCCCAGGCCCAGGAACAGGAAGAACACAGAGAAGAACACCGAGAAGAAGACAAACAGGTCGATGTGGGGCTGGTCCTGCCGGAACCATAGAGCTCCATAGGCAGCCATGACACCCTCCACCACCACGAACACGTGACCCCCCGCGTGATACGTCACCACCAATCGGTTCCTGACATCCCTTATGACGACGGCGATGACGTCATCGCGCATGGTGACGTAGGTAGTGATGTCATCCGGATCCGCGCGCTCCCATTGGATGGCGTTGGATGTATTAGGGTCCGCCATTGAGACCTCCACACCATAGGGGCCGCTGCGGCGCAAGGCATCATGGGAGGGGGCGGCGTAGAGGTGGACGGCGCCGGAAGTGACGTCGAGGGTCAGGCGTAAGGGCAGGCGCGGGTAGCGCGGCTGAAGGCCCAGAGCCACAGCGCCCCCTGCAGGCAGGGGCTGCCCCTGGAGGACCCCGCAGCGCCCCAGGGCCTCCAGGCACAGGCGGCGCTCGGGGGGGAGGGGCCGGAAACAGAAGCGGCCGAGGAGGGGGAGGCCCAGGAAGGGGGAGCGGCAGCGGGAGCACTGGGGGGGGGGAGAGAAGAGATTAGAGTGAGGACATGGAATGGGGATCAATGGGGGTCAATGGGAGTCAATGGGAGTCAATGGGAGTCAATGGGAGTCAATGGGAGTCAATGGGAGTCAATGGGAGTCAATGGGAGTCAATGGGAGTCAATGGAAGTCAATGGGTATCAATGGGAGTCAATGGAAGTCAATGGGAGTCAATGGGGATCAATGGGAGTCAATGCGGATCAATGGGGATCAATGGGAGCCAATGGGGATCAATGGGAGTCAATGGGAGTCAATGGGAGTCAATGGGGATCAATGGGAGTCAATGAGAGTCAATGGGGATCAATGCGTATCAATGGGAGTCAATGGTAGTCAATGGAAGTCAATGGGTATCAATGGAAGTCAATGGTAGTCAATGAGAGTCAATGGGACTCAATGGAAGTCAATGGTAGTCAATGGGAGTCAATGGGAGTCAATGGTAGTCAATGGTAGTCAATGGCAGTCAATGGCAGTCAATGGAAGTCAATGGAGTCAATGGTAGTCAATGGTAGTCAATGGTAGTCAATGGGACTCAATGGCAGTCAATGGAAGTCAATGGTAGTCAATGGTAGTCAATGGAAGTCAATGGTAGTCAATGGAAGTCAATGGTAGTCAATGGTAGTCAATGGGAGTCAATGGAGTCAATGGAAGTCAATGGCAGTCAATGGAAGTCAATGGGATCAATGGGAGTCAATGGGGATCAATGAGCGTCAATGGGTATCAATGGGAGTCAATGGTAGTCAATGGGACTCAATGGTAGTCAATGGAGTCAATGGAAGTCAATGGTAGTCAATGGGTATCAATGAGAGTCAATGGTAGTCAATGGCAGTCAATGGAAGTCAATGGAAGTCAATGGAAGTCAATGGTAGTCAATGGGGTAGAGCGGCCGCAGGCCCAGCGCCACAGCGCCCCCTGCAGGCAGGGGCTGCCCCTGGAGGACCCCGCAGCGCCCCAGGGCCTCCAGGCACAGGCGGCGCTCGGGGGGGAGGGGCCGGAAACAGAAGCGGCCGAGGAGGGGGAGGCCCAGGAAGGGGGAGCGGCAGCGGGAGCACTGGGGGGGGGAGGGGGGGGGGGGGGAGGGGGGGGGGGGGGGG